>NC_090928.1:356607918-356897918 GCF_040938575.1 Ambystoma mexicanum | reverse complement strand
CCCTCGGACCTGCCTGGCAAAGGACCGAGGGCCGGCAGGTGCCCAAGGGCAGGCATGGCCCAGCACAGGCAGGAACTCGGGCCCGGCCACTACGAGCACCCCTTGACACACGCACCCTGTTCTGGACTTGACCGCACACGGGAGGCACTGGGTCGAGGACTGGGAGTAACCCACGAACGCCATGGCACTCAAGGCCGGACGCTATGAGCGGCTATAGCCCCGTGCAGGGAAGGGGGCCCCCGCTCAGTTGCCACCCCGTTTTGGACTTGACCGGGAGCAGCCCACGGACTCCATGGAACCGAGGTCGGGAACAGCACAACGGCCGCCCCGGGGGCTGCAGGGTGGCACTTCCACGCCGACTATTAAGCCCCCACACAGTGGGGGCTTATGGAACCCGACCGGAGACAAATGTAGGAGCCAGCCACCCTGGCCGCGACGCGGGCCATCTGGGCCTCCGGCCACCACTCGGGCCATCTGGTCCAACTCCCCTGGCCAGATGGCCCACCGGCCATCCGGACGCACCTGCCATGACCCCACCATCCGTGGGGCACGGGCTTAAGGGTCCACTCCCCCCGCCACCTAGGTGCTCTGGGGTGGGGGGCTTAATCCGCCGCCTCTCTTCCCTGCCCTGTCCGGGGGCTTAAGGCATCAGCCTCATGCACGCTCAGGCCCAGGAGACACTTCCACGCTGGCTATTAAGCCCCCACGCAGTGGCGGAGGGCAGGGGGGCTTAAGGAACCCGACCGAAGGGGACAAGTGCAGGAGCCAGCCGGGCCGGCCGGAACTCGGGCCATCTGGTCCGCTGGCCGTGACTCAGGCCATCTGGTCCCACTGCCCGGGATGTTTGGCCCGGCGGCCCGGCCGGCCGTGCCTGCCCCGACCCCAACCCACCGTCCGGGGCACAGGGCTTAAAGAATCATCCAAAATGCTAGGAAGGTCACAAAGGAGACTTTTCATGAACAGTCTACAGATGTGCTGCTCCCATCTCCGACAGTACCACTATGTTTTGAACATAGGTTGGCCTTTCAAGGGAGGTAAATGGTACAACATCTAGTGCAAATCTATTGGAATGGTAACAATGCAGCTACGAGAAAATACAAAATAAGCACATTACAAAAATGAACTTGCACAACACCACCAATTGAATTACCTCAAAAACACTTGAAACACCTACAAGTAATGCATAGCTCAAAATACATTACAAGTATAAGAGGTACAATCAAAGAAACCATCAGCCCTACAAACAAATACAAAAGCTACATTTCCACTTTTTTCAAACACATCAAACTAATAAACTAATAATGAACACTATCTGATAGTAATCGTCACTACAACTAACACACACAACACTGCAAATAAACCTTCAAATCAGTGTAACACTTACTTTCACATCAGCCAACTCCTGCCATGTGCTGAGTCAAAATTCAGGAATCAAAAGGACAACACTGCAGAAAATGGTGGCTTTTATACTTTCCAAAAGAAACACCAAAAAAGAGGACTATATACCAATACAACTACTAACATGGCAGACACATTTTCAGCACAACCTATCACTATGCCCTACACAAATGCAAAAATAACAATAACCAATAGTAAACAATGAAACTGACAGAAATCTATTTTCTCCCGACCTACCCTCTTTCATGGCCGTGGCTGTTCGACCCAGCTAAAGATCTTGGTTTGTACTTGTGGTTAACCGAACATTTGTCTGCAAACCCAAAATCAAAACAAATTGGCCTTGAAACCTTCAAATGAAATAAGTGAACATCTAAGTACATTAAATAACCTGGATAAAGAAAAATCTGTACTATATCATCCACAGGAACATATAATTAGTGCACATAAAATGTACGTTGATAGACACAGTCACAAATATAGCTTGCAGCTACCACACTTCCACAAACACACAACGTGTCAATTGTCAAAATATAGCCACGGCTACAGAGGGGTTGTGTGTATACCTACCTGAGCTGCGGCTACTACACATCCACAAACACACGATGTGTAATTTGTCCTAATATAGCCGCAGTTACAGAGGGATGCTGTGGATGTCGACCAGCAAAAAGAAATGCAGTGAATAATAACAACAGCACCATCAACGAAGTAGAAACTACAACACACACACACACATCATACACCCCCTCATACAAACTACTTGAAATTCAAAGTAGGAATAATTTTCATCAAACAGAGAAACACTGCAGATATCACCATGGCTGCAATGAAAACTGTGTGGCGGATTGGAGACATTTGGCTGTTTTGGTTGCAGGCTTATTGCGAGAAACTAAATATTACCATGGACCTAGGTTTGGAATGCAAGGAATACAGTGGTTTCAAATTCTTCCAAAATTGTTAAGTCTGAGAAATACAGGGTACCCAGGCGTCATACTCATTTGTGGAGCCAATGATTTGGGAAATGTCCCTTACTTTAATGAAGAAACAAGACATGGAAAAATTAATGGAACTATTTCCTCACACCATCTTCATGTTTTCTAATCTAACTAAGATGCAGAAATGGAGATAGACCACCAGATTTAATGGAACAATTGAGAAATCCCATAGAAATGTTAATAAAGCAGTTTTAGCATTCATGACAGACCCCAACCAATTATGGATTTCGAACAACAACATAAAGTTTTACATGGCTAATTTCTATAGGCATGATCCTTGATAACATCAAAACAGTACTTCTGATGTGCTAAAGTTCTACACTCAGTATTCTCCCAAACAGTGCTTTTAAGGACTACCTATCATAAATAAATACACACATACAAAAAAATAATAACAAAAAAATTATACCCGTGGCTATAGTCCATTGACTTTTATTAAAGCCGCGGTTCGAACTAGTTGAGAAGGGGACTGACTTTAACTTTTATACTACTATACAACTTAAATAATCAGTACAGAACAAGAGTGCTCATGTACAGATATGATGTAACTGAAAAATAATACAAATATGTAACAATAAACTAGGTAGGCTAACATTCCAATGCCACACAATATAAAACCATAATTGAAAATACACACCCTAAAATACATTCTATTTTACATCTAAAACTACACTACAATTCCTCCTTTTCAGATCCATTTTGTTTAGCTATTTTCTTCTATTTCTCTCCATATTCTCACATGCTCAAAAGTCTGAAAATACACATCCAACATACAAAAGACTCTCGAATACCTACCAAGTCTCTGACCATAGCCAGAGGACAATCACATTTATGCAGAACATAGATGTGATAGTCCTTTGCGTACATGGGCAGTGATGACTAGGCAATACATTGCAACAATGCCACTTACAGAGGATATGTATTGTTGGAAGAAGGTGCAAACAGGTGGCCTGTCAGTCACTGTGGTGGCAAGAGTGGACTAGGGTGTCTGGGCCTGTCAACAGTCCCTTATTCAGGCTTCCAGTGTCAAACTGGGTTCAGATTTTGTGAGTTGAGTTTATCCAGGTGGCGAGTTAGCATTGATTTGGGTTTGAAGCAGAGCTTGGTATAGTTCAATTCCACCTAGATGTAGCTGATGGAATTACCCCTTCAGAAGGCCTTTTGCAGAGGGAACCTGATGTAGAAGCCTTCCACAAGACTGTTTATTTTCATACTTGTTAAATTACTTTAAAAGGTAAACCAAACATGAGTACTATAACCTGTGTGTATTTTGATATATGTCCAAAGAGCTAGTAAATCTCCTGATAGCAATTGATCATGTGTTTAGGGGAACACTTTACAAGCTATGCCACCGGATGGGGATTGAGCTGTAAGGGAATATAATTTAAAAAGTATGCCCCAGAATTTCTGAATGTACAGGGCTGTTCTCTTAAAGTAGCCACACAATATAATTACTGAGTTTTCACAGGGGTAATTATACCCAGACTTGTGACATGGTACACAACATGTTTCACAGATTTGTGACAATTGATAGAATCTTTGAATTGTGAACACCAGAGTTTACATAAAAAGAGAAATCTTCGATGCAGTTTTATTACCCTTATGAAGGAGGTTATTGTATCTACTATTAGCCCAAGGAAATAATGACAATGTAAATAACCCATCCCACTTTTCTAAAAAACATTGTACAGAATAGTAAGTATTCCGCCTTACGTGTACCCCTAATGCCACTTAAACTGATGTGTTGATTCCTGTGCTGTCTCAAATGTATACTCTCATACTTTAATATAGAATTTGTGTTCTCCAAAAATAAAAGCTTTTACTCTAAATCCAAGCTGATAAGCAAAGCAGCCAAACATACCATACCTTTATTTTTAAATACATTTACAAATTAGTAGCCAACAATATCTTATTTCTAGAGTAGAATCACACCACTATAATAAGAAAGTTGACTGTCAATCAAGTGTTTTTCCTGATTCTAACACTTCTCAGTGCTGTCACAGAACATGTAATTAAATTTTTAATGCACATTTCTGATCACAATTTTTTGTGATTTCTTGGAAATGTGATGTGGTGATAATTTCAATGTTCCTATTCAATAGGATTACATATTTCTGTCTAGTATAGATGTTCAGACCTATTTTTATATGTATTGATGTTTTTGAGCATTGTGAATATTTAATGTTTGTGAGACAAATGTAGGGAGGTTGAGTTTATTTGCTGAAGACAAGCTGCCTCTATTTGCATGGGACACTGTAGGTGAATTCCCTAGCAGGCAATTATTTTGATTTATCATTTTAAATACAACAGACTATTCCGATATAAAACAACCTGATTCTTGTCCCAGAATTTAGGGGTTGGATTGTCGTGGTGGGGAATGTTTGATCATTGGCACATTTGTATGTAAAATGAATGGTCAAAATTCAGATATATTCAATAGATAGAGTTACAACACACTTTGAAACCAAATGACTGAAATGAAAAATCAAGCCCTCAGTCGTGGACAATGGTGAATACCCTTTGTCCTACTCTTCCTCGTCACACTACTTACAACCAACTCTCCCACCTTGAATGGGGTAAGATTGATGCTCAGTCAGTGGATATCTAGGGGTTACAAGAGGAGTCTTGGTAAAGAGGGGATCTAATTTTACTACTACATAAGTGGGCAGGGTATACAAAAGGAGCAAATGGTGCAAACTTCTTTGAAAGCACCTGTTCCATGATAGGTCTCTTTGTAAGTACTGTCACAAGACAGATAAGAAGTAAGGAAGATTACGTTTAAATAATTTGCATGTTCCCCAGAATCAGGCACATTTAAGAATGATCAGTTTACACCTGGAACTGAAGCTGATGTTTTAAGATTAAGAGTGCATAGAGTAGAGCCACATATAAGTATGCTATCACAACAGTGAAAAAGCTCTTATGGGCCCACATTATTGTGTTTTTAAGAAGGAGTGACTATTATTGTCAATGGAATATTGCATACATTATTTTCTTGAGGCGGTTTTGATATCTGCTTCGAGACTTTGTTTGTTTGCATTATGGGACGTTCCAAGCCACTATTCAACAAGTTGAATGAATGATACGAAAAGGATCTGTAGAAGACTCATATTTAAAACCAGGCTAGAGAGGCAGGGATAGTAGTGCATGGTATGGTGAGTTGAGACACTTGTTTGCAGTGTTTTCGAGATGTTGTCAATCTTTTTTGTGCTTTTGAAATAAATCAAGTTGAAAAAGGTCCTTGCAGTTTTGTAGCATGGGTCCTGGCGGGTTTTTAAGCTGCTACTTCTGCAAAATTGTTCAGTTCATTTTTATAAAGGATGCTCTACTTAGGTATTAATGCTGAAATCTTGTAAAATGTTAAAGTGTGAATTATGAATAGGCTATAGTAACCCCTTCCATAAATGATTAGGATATTTGAAGTCACCAAAGATTTCAGCGACCAAATAGAGGCTGAGTTATTTTCTAAGGTCACATAACTCTGACTTACGGTGGAAGGTATTTTACTCCTTATAATACATGGCCACACACTTTCACCCCTTTTTAAAGCAAGTCTATTTCTTAATCTCATTTAAGAAGAGATTGTCCCATTGTTGATGCATATAATCAATATAGAAACTGTTAAGATTAAAGACAATAATTAAGATAATATGCAGCTTCGAATTTGGTGCAGAAAATGTTTAATATGATAAAGTGTATCTAAAAAAATGGTGTGCTTTCAGATACATAATAACAAGCTCATACATTCTGGCTCTCCTGTTTTAAACTTCAACAGTGCACAAAATAAACATCCTCAAATGCATAGTTCTTTATCAATGAATGGCTGTCAAGTACAGCGTGTCATGCCTTTAAGTGTTTCGGTAACAGATAGAATTCATATTCTCCACACATACGTTATAGAAAGTCATAATTCTATTAAAGACACAGCAGCAAAGGATTATGCTTTCTCTCACACTTACTATTTTAGCAGCATCATCAAACAATAACAGTGACATACAAATGTGAAACAACTAAAATCCCCATATGATTAGAGTATTTTGTAGTTCGTAGTGTTATTGGTCTTCCAGACATCTGACGTTAATACACCAATTGCCTCTGTCCAACTGTGGCATACAAACTGGTAAATGCTGTTGAACTGTTCTCTTGAACCAAACGTCATGAACCTGTCAATTTATTATCTGCCATAGAACCTATTTCAGTGTTCTGGTCCAAGGGGTGGGTAATCAACATCAGCAAGAACAACATAATGAGTCATCACTTTGTAAACATGTCATCATATTACAACATCTCATTACACAATATATGAAATTGATTACTGGGTGGGATAATCCTTTGCCTCTGTGTCTTTAAAAGAATTATGATTTTCTGTAACGTATGTGTGAAAAATCTGAATTCTATTTCAAGACCCAGAGACTCGGATTATGCTTGTTCAAAACTTACTTACCACCAACGTTGCCACATTTTCTATTGGCTTGAAATAAAATGTTTTAAAATTCGATTCTTTCAACCAGTCCGCTGCCTTCATAATGCTCCTAGTCTTGCCCATGCCTGAAAAGCCTTTGAGGGCATCGCGCCTCTCACTGAATGGGCTTTGTAGCAAACTGTATCTACTCCTGCTTGGGACATAACCTGTCGTATCCATCTTGTCAGTCTAGCTGATGCCACTGCCCCAAATGTTTTCCTTGGGGCTTTGAAAGTCAACTCTGAGGGTCGCAATTCCCTAGTCTTGGACTCGTAAGTCTCACTGAGCATAGCTTGGGGTGATCCGGAAATGCTTCATATGATACCGATCTCAACAAAATTGTTGTCCTTTTCACGATCTGGAAAGTCATTCCCTGTGGTGATAAGGTTTTCCTGTTGACCTCTAATGCTCTCAAATCTGATACCCTCTTACATGACAGTAAACATAGAAGCTACATGACAGTAAACATAGAAGCATTGCCAATTTGGCTGATAACACTTTCTTGTCAGATCATCATTATCTGGCCATGATGTGAATGTTCTTAGGACCTTATGAATGTCCATACCTGGTCATATTTCTGTCTCGGAGGTCTAATTATTGAAACCCCTCTCAGAAGTCTGTAAATCAGCGGGTGTTCTCCCACTGGTAGCCCTTCTAATTTTGGGTGTCCCGCTAAAATAGCTGAATGGGCTGTGGTAATCATCCTATATGCTTTGACCTGAGTAGCTAACTGTGGCAGGAAGTTGGCTATGTGTACCACATCCATTGCAGTGGAATGTACGTTCCTTTCCAAGCACCAATTGTGCCATGTTGACCTGGCTGATCTGTTTGCTTACCTGGTCCAAGGAACTCACGCCTCTTCGATAATCTGTTGTGCCTCATCTCATAGTCCTGGCCTAGCCCAGGATCCCCTGAAATTGCCCACACAATGTAATTGAGTATGCCTATCTTCACCAATGGGTGACCTCCCCCTGAGGTGTCCCTCACTATTAGATTGAACCTCAGTAGCGCTATTGGGTTGTTGTGGGTGTTAGGCAAGATTGTGTGCAGTAGCTTGTGGAGGACTACAGCAACGTTGACCTCCTGGCAATAGGAACCCAACCTTTGGTATACGTCTGTACTACCCAGGTTAGTATTGTGGATCAGCAGCCAGGCTTATCTCAAGAGGGGTTAATGTGAGCAGTAGGGTTGTAACACAGAGTTTCACAATGACAGTTATTAAAAAAAAATTACACTCAAGGTTTCTTGATTAAACAATTATTAATTTATTTAGTCAGTTATATAAGCCTTCTTTAGAAGGGAGCAAACGTAACAATTTATAATACACTTCAAAACATACTCTTAGTTTGTATAAATCAGATGATACCCATTGGGGATGGAACACAGACACGTCCTACACCCTCAGGTGAATTAAATAGCTAGGACACTGTGGACATTGATTTTTCACTGGTACATTTAGAGCAATACTGAGTTGGGTGCAAAGGTTAGATATGGGAATAAAACAAAGGTTAACAAATAATTCATAAACAGTTAAGTACTTTTTGAACCTTCCAATGTCAAGTAAATTTAACCCTTTCCTGGGGGAAATGTAAAAGCACAGAGTCAAAGGTAAGAAGAGCCTCTCAGGGAGCCAGAACAGCCAATGTCAGTTGAACAAAGTCTAGGTGAGATGACGATCTTCTTTGCAGGTAAGTAAACATCTTGCACAATGTTTTTGGAAACATTTGTAGAAATAAGATTTACTTGAAGGGCCATAAACTGGGAGGTTTGTGAGGGGCAAAACTGTAAGCAACTATGCAAGGGCAACCAAGACAGGTCTCAACTGAGAGCAAGTAAGGCTACAAAACAAGAGGTAAGTGCTGTTAGACATTACAGTGGCGAAATAGAAAGTATATTGTGCCTCCTATTGTAATAAATATATTTAATATTGGCCTACGCCAAGCTGCTCGAAAGTCGTTTGCGAAAGAAATCTGTGTTGCAAGGTCCTGACCTTAAAGCTATGTAGGATGCCATTTTAGGTCAAACCGCCATTTTAGGATTTGCTGTGTAAAAGTCACCCTGTGAGCTAAAATGGTGGACGATGTCATTACAAAATACAACATGGCCGTCTTGACCTCTGTGCATAGCTAATGTGGAATTTGCCTGCAGGCCACTTGTTGAGGTCATGAACTGAGACCTCGTCCTTCGTTGACCTATGTGTAAAGGGATTACTCATGTAATATGTCGAGACAATATATTCGAATACTGAACAAAGAACATCTGTCTTATTACATTGTATTAATGTTTAAGAAGGCCTGCATGGAAAACTTTAGAATATATAGCTATTGCATACACTTGTTGATACATCTATTAAAAGCAAACCAGTTATATGCGGTTATTTGAGACTTGGCACGAACCCTAGATCGGTGATATATTAAAAGGAATATTAACCCGAAGTGGGGCTGGGCATTGCGCCCACAAAATGTATAAAAAGCGAATGCATTCTGATGTACAGCGTCTCTCACTGAACACACTGAACCACGCTGGAGTTCGTTGTGTTGTACTGAGGGGCGATAGCTATCTGACTTTGCACTGTTTTTGTAATTGAATTCAGTATAGAATAAAGTATTTTGTATGTTCCTTTGTAACCCGTGTTCGGTGTATTTCCTTTTGGGGTGCTTAGCCTCGATATTCTTTTTCTGGTTTCACAGTTGGCGCCCGAATAGGGACCCTCAAGATTGATGCCGGATTGTTCAAGGTTGACACACGCTATCGGACCGGGATCAGACGGTGTGACAAAAAGAAAGGGGCCCCTGAATGAGACGCGACACCTCAGCAGCGCTGCACAACCCGATCCCTGGATGATTAGCTTGTGGTCTGAGACGGCATCTTGACGAGGGTCCACTTATCGAGGCGGGCAGATTTGTCGAAATCACCATACACGAGGTAAGATTAGTTAGGTAAGATTCTTAGAAGTACCGATCGGTCCTCTTTAGGTTTGGTCAGATGAGTCGTGACCCGATTCTTAATTCAACACTGACAATTTGAATTTTGGCGCAATGTATCTGCAGACACAATTATTGACCAGGTAACACCAAGAATTTGAGATATGCCTGGGAAATTGTCGACCTGCTTTTGGGCATTATTCCGCAGTGATAGACAATCGTTGGAATTTAGCCGTCCCGCACCACAGGAGGGGTCGCCGGCATGTACTATGTACTGTAAGTATGGCATTGGAAATATAGTATTTAATGATATTTGGCACAGACAAACCAGACATGCTTCCGAACAGTGGCCAATCAATGGTAGTTTTGAGATCCCTCGCATTAAATATTTGAAGTCAGTCTTGTTAAAGAAAAAGGCTAGACCTGCAGCATTTGATGTTTTGCAGAATTGGAAAAAAGAAGCGTTACAACAGCTTAAGAGTAGAGAGAAACATGCGCGCCGTCATAAAACTAATGCCGAAAAAGCGTTGTTATATGACCAGGGTAAACAGTCTGAGTCGGTTAGAAATATGGATAGGGCTTGCTCAATTGGTATTCAGAAAATCTATCCTTCCAAAGATCTTCATGTTTCTGATGAGTTTATTGACAAAATATTATATGAACGAAGGCCTGGTGCCTCTGCACCACCTCCGTATGTTCCTCTTCCCACTGCTGTACCTCTTCCTGCTGTTATTCCTGTTCTTCCTGCTCAACCTGTTGCTCCTATTGCTCCAGTATTTGTCCCTCCACCTGCTCCTATGCCTCTTTTTATCGCACCAGTTATAGTACCTCCATCAAATTTGCCTGTTCCGTCTCTTCCAAGTGGTCCTGAGCACTTGTAATCGATCGAGGTGCAGGGTCAAAGGTTGTCACTCGCAGTACTGTACCACCGGAGAAGAAACGTGAGTTAATTGCATGGGCTAAGCATTGTATGGAGAAGGATGATCAAGCTAGTGTTTTTGCCAGACTTTATAATACGGATAATTTTCCTGAGAAAAATGTTTTTATTGAAGTTTTAGGGATTCAGTTATGTATAATGTGGGGAAGATTAAATAATGCGGATGTTCCACAAGGGTTAAGGGATCTAAATACTCTAGCACTTTCCAGAGACACTGTGGAGAAGGTAAATGAGCATGTCGAGAGGTTATTTGGGTATAGAAAGGAGTTAGAAAAGATACAGAATGAGGATGATGAAGAGGAGAATATGTATGTACAGAAACGGTTCCTTCCGTGTCATAAATATCGGAGGAAATGCGAATTTGTAAGAAAGATGCGATTAGATGGATTTCAGACATATCGATAACTCCAGTTGAGGTATATGACACATATAGTCAATATACGTTGGAAATGCAGAGGAAAGTGATACAGGTAATGGTAGAGTACCTGGAGGATGAGTGTGTAAAAAGGAAGATTAGCTGTCCCGCAGAGTTATTGAGCATTTATAAGAGAGCTTTTTCACTTGACACTTCTTCGACTGCTTTAGCGCTCAATTTGGCTCTGTTGCTTAGTAAGTGTTCGGAGTTTCCTACATCTCAGTTGCCTATGAGAGAGGTTCCTCCGACATTTGTCCCGAAGGTTGAGGTTGCGGCCGATGCTGCACAGGGTATACTCACTGTGAACATTCCTGCACATTATGTATCACAGTTTGTTCACGTCCCGTTTTCACGGCAGGAAGTGAACACCATTAGACAGTCTATTCCTGACATTAGGAAAAATCCGACATGGTTCTATAAAGAGATGGGATCTGTTTTGCAATGCTCAGTGTTCACCTTAGGTGACATTGATTTGTTGTTACCTGTACTCCTGCCCGTAGATTTATGGAAACAAGTTAGAACTATTGATGATGTACCCGGGTTGGGAGATACATGGGCGAATATAACTAGACTCGATGGGGAAAGACCAGCTGGCGAAAGACCACAACAGGTGATATTAACTCTGCCTGATAGAATCATTGCTAAATTAAAAACCATAATTCCTGAAAAGAGAATTATTTGGGACAAGTTTACGGCCTGTGTCCAAGGAAAGTCTGAAGGTGCTACCAAGTTCTTTAATCGGTTCGAACAGGTATTCTCGGATTTCAGTGGACACGACTTAGGCACAGAGTCTGGGAAAAGATTATTTGTGGACAAATTTGTACGTGGATTACTGCCTGACATCCAGTCACAGATTATGTCTTCTGAGAGCGCTTGGCAGGCAAAATCACAATAAGAAGTACGGCACATGGCTCAGTACTATGAGAACCGTGTCAATAATGAAAAAGATAGGATTGAAAAACAGAATGGCGATTTAAAAACTAAAGTGCTATTGCAGCAAAACGTTAGGGGGCCCAGAGGGGGTACTTCTCAGGTTAGAGGTCAGTATGTCCCACAGGGGAATGTGCCCTTGGGTCCTATGAATATTAATCAGTGTGCTTATTGTCATCGAGAGGGTCATTGGCGAGCACAATGCCCCGTCCTTCAACAAAGGTCAAATAATACATTTGGTAATATGGGTAGGCGATCCAGAGGTTGCCCGGGCGTAGAGGGCCCTGGTAGAGGTCTGTTTACACTGGACCCTCAACAACCTTTTTCTCAGGACAATCAGACTCCGAGTTCGGACACTAGGAATATATTTGATCATCCTTCCGCCACATATTTATCTGAAGAGCTTCCTTTTGATAATATTCTGTTTCGTTAGGATTGCCCGAAGCAGGGTTTGGAACTTACACCTATTCCCATCAATCAGAAAGGTCCCTATGTTGAAATGGTGGTGGGAAATAGGAAACATCAGTTTTTGATAGACACTGGAGCACAGAAGTGTTAAATTTATCATTCGTGGGTTCCAAACATTCCACTGTCAGGACAAACCAATGTTTCTGTAGGGTTTTCTGGCACACCAGTTGTTTGTCCAATTTCTATGCCGGTACCTATTTCTTTAGGTCCCTTTACGGACCAGTGTCCTTTTCTGTTGACTTCGGATTGCGGAGAGAACTTGCTGGGGTTGAATTTGTTAAAAGCATTAAATGCAGTGATGTATTGTTCTTCTGATGGAGTGTGCTTGACGATTTCACCACAGCAATTTTCTGCCTCGCAATTTTTGACTAGACCTTTGCCTCCAGAATTCATTGATGTACCAGAGAGCTTGTGGGCTGTTGATGACAATGATGTCGGTGTCTTACAGATCGAGCCTGTTAAAATAGTTTTGAAACATGGAATTGAGCTGCATCGCATTCCCCAGTATAAGATTTTGGTTGAGGGCGAGCGAGCTTTGCAATGTATTGTTTCCGATTTTGTGCATCGCGGTGTGATTGAAGAAATTTCAGGAAGTTTGTTTAATAGTCCGATTGTACCCGTGTACAAGAAAGGCGATAATGTAATTCCATTCCATTTTGTAATTGATTTACGTGTCATTAATAAAGTTGTGGCACCACAATTTCCAATTGTGCCTGATGTGACGACGATCCTAACCATGATTCCAGCTACAGCTACTTACTTTAGTGTTGTGGACTTAAAGAATGTGTTCTTTAGTATTCCTATACACAAGGATAGTAGATATTTGTTCGCCATCACCTTAGGGGGACGCTCGTTTACAGTTACTCGTGCACCTCAAGGGTACACAGAGAGTCCTAGTATTTATGGTAGTGCTTTGAAAGAACAACTTGATACCCTTGAATTGCCCTCTACCTGTACTTTGCTTCAGTACGTTGACGATTTGCGTCTAGCTGATGACTCTGAGAGTGCCTGTAAGGAGGGCACTGTGTTATTACTTATTCATCTAGCTAAGCATGGCCACAAAACTTCGCTTAAAAAAATTCAATATTGTTGCCAGGAGGTCGCCTATCTAGGCTATCTCCTGTCAAAGGAGGGAAGAAGATTGACACCTGAAAGAATAAAACACATTTCTGGCATGTCTGACACAAATACACAGAAGGAAGTTAGAGCCTTGATAGGTATGGCTTCTTACTGTAGGTTGTGGATCCCAAATTTCTCACTAGTGATTAAACCGATGGTAGCTTTGACAAAGAAGGGCATTTCTTCGCCATTGCCATGGAACGCGGTACACCAGCAGTCGTTTGACTTGCTTAAGGCTTCATTATGCTCTGCACTAGTTTTGGGCACACCAAACTATGAAAAGGCCTTTGTGTTGTTTGTGAATGAATGTGATGGATGTGCTTTGGCTGTATTAATGCAGGAACATGGAGGGAAGAATAGGCCGTGCGGTTACTATTCTTCCGCCCTTGATCCTGTAGCATGCGCTTTGCCAAGATGTTTGCGCGCTGTCACTGCTGCTGCCGCGTCTGTAAAACAGAGTGAGGGAATGGTCCTAGGCCATGATCTATCCCTGATGGTGCCTCACTCTGTAGATGTTCTATTGAACCGAACTCAAATGCAACACCTCACTTCTGCACGGTTGACAAGATATGAATTGATCTTGTTTGCTCCTCACATTCAAATTAAGAGGTGTTGTGTCCTTAATCCGGCTGAACTCCTACCTTTTCCGCAAGATACTACTTGCGGCGATGAATAGTCACATGATTGTTTGTATACGACCGAACAAGAAACAAAGGGCAGAACTGATTTGAAGGATACTCCTTTGGATAATCCGCAAGGAGAGCTGTTTTGTGACGGCTCCTGCTTTAAACTCCCGGATGGTACCTCCACACCGCTTATGCAATCACTACATTGAGCACGGTTGTGGAAACTAAAAGAATTATGCATAATTCTGCGCAGGCCGCAGAGATGATAGCATTGACCCAAGCTTGTGAACTTTCCAAAGGGCTTGCAGTAAATATATATACTGATAGTCTGTATGCCTTTGGGGTGGTTCACAACTTTGGGAGACTTTGGTCAGAAAGAGGGTTCCTAACTTTGCATGGCACCAAGATTCAACATGGCTCCCTAATAGTGCAACTACTCTCAGCGCTTGCGCTCTCTACCCATTTAGCAGTTATGAAATGTGCAGCAAATCGAAAGATTGTGGATGATATTGGAAAAGGGAATGCTTTCGCTGATCAGATAGCTAGACAAACTGCCACAGATCTTTTCACGGAAATGTATGTTGCAAGGGAGACTTTCGATGCCTATGTAATGGATGAGGGTGTTGGGTCTGTACGGGATATCCAAGCTGATGCCACGATGGAAGAGTCTAAGAGGTGAGCTGAAGGGTTGGGAAAACTTGATGATGATGGGTGTTGGGTGGACATGGTTGAAGGAAAATGGCTGTGACCTGACGCCTATGTCATGATGATGGTTGTAATGGCACACGGCCCTACACATGTTTGTGCCCAGCAGGTTACGAAAATGTAAGAAAAAGTTTGGGCAAATGACAAGATCTCGAAAATTGCCCAGCACTACGTCCAGAACTGTATGATTTGCCTACAACACAATGTGGGGAAGGGGACATCAACTCCAAGGGGAAGTTTTGGCCCACCTTCTGTCCCCTTCGAAGTTATTCACTTTGATTTCATTGAAATGGAACGATGCAACAATATAAAGTATGTCCTAGTGGTCATTTGTGCCTTTAGTAAATGGGTTGAGGCTTTCCCTGTTAAAGATGCTACAGCCATGACCACTGCGAAAACCATGTTAAAGGAGTACTTCCCCCCGGTTCGGTTTGCTGAGAGTTATCTCGTCGGACAATGGTCCACATTTTGTTGCCGCTGTAATCCTACAGATATGTACAGCATTACGAATTGACAAACAGTTCCATTCAGCCAGACATCCTCAGAGCGCCGGACTAATAGAAAGACATAACTGTATCATCAAGAACAAGCTCGCTAAAACGTATGCCGTCAGCAAACTAAAATGGCTGGACGCCTTACCAATCGTGTTACTAGCCATGCGTACAACCCCTCAAACTAAGACTGGGCTCTCTCCATTTGAGGTGGTAATGGGGAGACCTGCCAATATCTGGAATCTTCCAAAATACCGAAATTTATAGAATGTTGAAAATGTTCTACTTTCAGATTATTGTAGCCAATTGACTAGAAACCTGTATTTGATTTACCACCAGGTACGAGAATCTTTACCTGTGTGATACGAGGGCCCGGGCCACAGCATACGACCTGGGAGCTGGGTGTTCGTCAAATCATTTGAGCGCACCTCCTGCCTCGCGCCTCACTGGCGTGGGCCATTCCAGGTCCTGTTGGTCACCCAGACAGCGGTGCGGGCAGCTGGACGAAAGAACTGGACCACACATCAAGAAACTTCCTCGCCCTGTGCCACACGCTACAGAAGAAACGGAACCCCTCGCTGATACTGCAACCAATGATCCCAAAGCAGTATGCAGCACTGAGAGTGAGTCAGAGAATATCTCTGAGCCCAGGAGGCTTGGGGAAGCTGACATTTTTTTTTTTTTTTTTTTTTATTTAGTTCATTACAAACTTTTAAAAATCAAGAACTTTCCAAAATATATTTCAAACCAAGACTTTCCACTTAGATTTAAAAATTGTAGAAAAAAAAAGGAAAAAAGAAAAATGCGTAAGAGCAGAAAAGAAGGAAGAACAAACAAAAGAAAATACAAAACTAGACAGAAAAGAAGCATATAAACGTTAAAACCGTAACACAGAATAAGCGGTAAATAGGCTGTTTTCTTTCTGGTTGTGCTAATATCTATATGTGTTACGTCACTGGGGACTGTAGCATTTGCAGTTCCAATTTCTCTAGAAATAGTGTTAAAGGAATTATAAGTTTGAAGTCTACTCCTACTGAGAACACATTCCACCAATCTTCACCATCTAAGGTCGGCCTTTTGTGTATTTTTGAGCCTAAGAAGGCCGTTCTTAGACCTCTTAGGTCTTCACAAAAGAGGACTAAATGTTTGAGCGTTTCTTTCTTTTTTTTACAAAATCTGCAGTCCTCAACGGCGTCTTTGTTTTTGCTTTGTATCTTTAGAATTGATTTAGTTTTGTATAAGTTCATCCGAAATTTAAGATAGTAGGATCTTCTTTTATGGCAAGGAAACAATTGAAGGTATTTTGGCAAGGTGTTATAAGCCCTTTCTTCCGTTGCATTTTCCTTCATGCATCTGTGTGTTGCTCTTTTGTCTTGGTTTTCACACCAATCTTGCTCCCACAGTTTTTTTTTAACGGCAACTGGGTTCTGTAGAAGTGTTTCTTGGTCAGTTTGTAGCTTGGTTAGGATGTTCTTGCCAGATTGTTTCCACATTTGGAGCACGGATGCTTTAGATGAACCATCATCACTTCGGAGGATTCTATATTGTGGTAGATCATCTGCTCCCAGGACCTTCCTGTAGATTGACAACATGTTCCACATTATCTTTGCGTTGATTGAGGTTAATCCGAGTTCGTAGCGAATACAAGCTGTTGGGGTCCCCCTCGGCAATGATAGTACCTTTCCCCAGAAGAAGTTCTCACACCAGGACCAAGTCTCAGCTGGACAACCGAACATGGCTTCTGCACCAAAGATCAAGGCCGGAATGACCTTCAAATTATAAAATGCGATGACCGGTTTCAAGGTGAATTTACCGTACTTTTTGTTAAGTACGACTCCTTGTGCTGTTAATGAATTACATTTCCGCCGAATTTTCTTAATCATGTTTGCATCTTGTATACTGGAATTTATGGTTACACCGAGGTATTGGATTTCTTTTACAAGTGTTATCGGTTGATTCTCCAGTTTCCAGTTGAATTTTCTTTTGTTAGTTGCTCCAACAAGATTTTGCAATATAAGTACCTCAGATTTAGAAGGATTTATCTCAAGACCATTTGCATCAGTATACTCTTTGAGAGCTCGTAGTTTTCTCTGTAGCCCAATCGGAGTAAGGTCCATGAGCACAATGTCATCGGCATATAGAATGTAATCAATTTTTATTCTATTCAATTTTGGTGCAAAGGATCTGGTGGTTTCGAACGCATTTCCAATATCCGAGATAAAGGCATTAAACAATGTTGCACCAAGAGGGCAACCCTGCTTTACTCCTCGCGATGTTTTAATTTGATCGGTTAGTGATCCTTGTGTGTCGAGCCTCACCGTAATGGTAGTGTCAGTATATAGTTGTTTAATTGCCGCGAGCAGACTCCAGGGACAACCCCATTTACTGAGTTTGGACCATAATAGCTCTCGATCAATTCCATCAAAGGCGTGTGCTAGGTCCACAAAGGCCATATAAACTTTCGATTTTGTTCTGATCGCCTCCATTTTCAGCAAATTGATGATCATGATGTTCAGCCCACAGCCCACTCCTTTAGAAAAGCCAGTTTGGCGAGGGTCGGCTAGACCTACAGCCTTTATCCACTGAGTCAATTTTACTAGTAGTTGGGTTGCGAAGATCTTTCCAACAACGTCCATGAGGGCTATCGGTCTGTAATTTTTCGGATCTGTTCGCGATCCCTTCTTGAAGATGGGAACAATTATTGCTCTTTTCCACGATGTGGGAATTCTTTTTTCTTCGATGATGTTTTTGAATAAGACAAAACAGAACTCAGCCCATGCATCAGGATGTAGTTTCAGAGAGTAGTTTGTGAGGCCATCAGGGCCGGAGGCCCTAGATGAACTTAGCCGTTTAATGTTATCGAGAATATCTTCTTTCTCAATTGTAATCTCCCATGCTTTCGATTGCTTTGGCTCTACGTAGCGGCTATCCGTGTTCTTGGTGAATAGGTTAGTAAAGTGTTCACACCATGTCGCTTCATTCACCATATTAGTCTGAATAGCTTGTTGGGGTGTGGCCAAGTTGTTTATCACATCCCAAAACATCCTTCCATTTTTGCTACGCAGTATTCGGAGCATTTCTTCGGCATCGTTCTGTAGCATCGTAATCTTATGTGTTCGTAGCCAAGTTTTATAAATTTTATGCAAGTCTTTTATATCGTGGAGATAATTCTCATCTCGGTGTTTTTGCAGCCTTCTAATTTTTTGCCTCAATTCACGCTTCTTTGCCACTATTTCCTGATCGTAAACGTGTAGCCTCTTAAAATTATTTAATCTCCCATTGCCAGGGGTTTCACTAAAGTCCTGGAGTAAGGTTATATATTCAATTTGATCCAAGGCTGTTGTGGGATCCTTTGTTAATGTTCTTGTCATAGAGGTGATCTGATGTTCTTTTATTTTTAGTCGATTTCTGCCTGGAGTACTGGTAACATCTTGACGCCATGTTTCTTGTGCATTATTTTTAGTGCATCGGAGTGTAAGTCTTACCAGGGCATGATCACTGTTTTGCATATTAATCACCTTTGTTGATTCGGTATCAGCGATTAGATTTTCTGAGACATAGAAGTAATCGAGGATTGATTCCGAATTGGCATTTCTCCATGTCGCCATAGGAGGTATATCGTCTTTCGTGCATCCATTTAGCATTATCATGCTTCTTACTTCCATCTCTTCTTCCCATGCTTGGATTAAACTGGCTTTTTTTTGTTTAGATCGCATCCATGGTATTGCTGTTTGACTTAGTGATTTCGGTGTTTTAAGAAGTTCCATGTTAAGATCACCGCACAGTATGATTCTAGCATAGTCTTCCTTTGATAAAATAGAATCTAACAGTTCTCCTATTGCATCAAGGTACCCCCATTCATCAGAGGCTTCATGTTGCCAATAAAGGTTTATTATATGCAATGATGCCTTTGTCGTGAGATTCCAATTTGTGGTAACGTTCACATATTGAATATAAGGTGTCACATTTAGGCTCGTCAATATTCGGAGACCTAGGTTCTGTTTCACAAGTGTTAAGAGCCCTGCCATTGGTCTTCCTTTTGGCTGTCTGATTGCTGGATTCCAGGCAATTTCGTAACCTCCCACAACTGGTTCATTCAGAAGCCATGTTTCTTGCAGGCAGATGATATGTAGTGGTTTAAGGCACCCTAAACTATTGTTAAACAGGTGCGTGAAACCTCTTGTATTCCATACGCCAACCTGTAAAAATGAAGATATAATTTCTTGCTGGCGTTATTGGTACTCTTTGGAATTTAAGGACTTGGCTACCCAATTCCAGCAGGTTTCATCTACCTTATGCTCAGGATTGCTGACACTCGAACTTTTTGAGTAGTTTTCATTCTTATGACAATCAAATGTGATTTTTATTTGTTTTTTGATTTGGCTAGGGACCCCGTCTTCTCTGGACACATCTGATTTTTCTTCAAATTTTCTTGCATTTAGGTATTTTTCCAAGGTTTGAGGAGATTTAGTACATCTTCGGTCCTTCTGTTCTACGGATTTTTTATTGGTTTCTGGTTTAAGGATTTTATCATCGGAATAAGATTGCTCCTTCAACGGCTCTGATATCGCAAAACCCAGGTCATCAAGGTCCAATGAGTGTTCAACAATTATATCTCTAATTGCACGAGAATGAATGTGCAATAGCACACGGTCAGTAGTGTCTTCGTGAATAAATTCGACAGTTTTAATGTTGTTAGTTGTTACGGCACGAAGTCGAGGAAGATGGTTCAAGAGTTGAAGCACGTTATATCTGTTCAGGATCAGGCCATCATTCGATAAGAGCTTTCTCTCTAAGAGTATGCAAAAATTAGACATTATGTTCTGCTTTTTTTTCGTCAGCGGTTCTTGTTTCTTGAACGATACTCTTTTGTCTTGTCTCCAGGAGTCTTGTGCCTCTTCATGACGGGTTAGATCCCGTTCCTTCGTTAATAGTATCGATTTGATGTTCACTTCTTTTTCGGGGCATGGTTCTCGTGTAGAAGTTTTTAAAGTTTGTTGTTTGTTCTTGACATCGGCCGATTTCTCATTGAGATGTAAGTTTCCTATGGCCCATCTTTCGTCTAAGGTCATATGCCTTTTTGTTATATGTGTTATGTCATCGGAAGTCTGAGATTGGGTTAGACATTTTTCTCTCTTTTCTTGTGACTCTTCGATTATACATATTCTTGATGATTTTATTTTTTCAGAGAGGTTGCTTGGATCTTCATTACTAATAGGCGACCCTGTCAACAGATTCTCGTCACTTGCGCTTTCTTGATTAAGTATCAGGTTGCCATCAATCGATTCATAAGTTGATAAATTGGCTAGTTCTTCTATCATTCGTTTGTCTTCCTCATCGTCACAATCGATTGTCAAGACTTGTTTTTCTTCGTTCTTTTCTGCACCTCTTACTTGGGTTAGTGGAATTCTCTGCTCAGGGATCTTATCCATTGATGGTAGTTTATTTGAATCAGTTTGAATTGTCACATTCAAGGATTTAATATTTCTTAGAAAATTGTTCACGTTTTTGTTGTTTGCTTTCCTTTTGTTTGGCATGTTTTTTGATTTCTTAGTCTGTTTTGCAGTAGTTGTTTTGATTGCGCATTCTTTGAGTGAGCTTTCTCTTCTAGTTTTGTCGAAAATGGCAAATGTTTCCTTTTTCTCAGTGTGTTTTGGTGTTAGTTGCTGAAGACTATTCTCATCGGGTACTGTCGTTCCCATTTGAAGCTCGAGACTTGCGACTACATCAGACACAATCGTGTCCATCGGCTCCTCGATCACTTCAAGGTCAATAACATTCGGTTCTGGTATCATCACGATAGAGTTTTCAAGCATGTTATCCAAGCTGTTTGCAGCTTCGACACGTGATGGCTCAGTGTTTACTGTTGTTACTAGAATTAAATCAGTTTCATGAGTTGTTTCCGCTCTTGGATTCGTTTGTGTTTTATGGTTTTGGTAGCGCTGGGAGGTCATTCTTGTTTTTGCATTACACGGAGTAACTCCATCCACAACTCGTAGCTCACAATTTTCTTCGTTTGTCATTTGTTGATTTTTTAGAATCAGAATTGCTTCTCTTGCTAGGTCCGCTAAGAGGCGTTTATCATCAGCACTATTTTTTAGTTGCTCCTTTATTTGTTCAACAAAGGCCTCGTTGTTACTGGTGTTATTTACAATTTGATTTTTCATTAGTTTCTGCTCCGAATCCATATTTATTAATTTTGCATTTACTGATCCCAGGAGCGAGATTTGATCTTTCAGACTTTCACTCAGATGCTCATAGAGTTTTATTAATGGAGCAACTGTGATGGTTAGTGCAGAGATGATGTTAGGTCTCAGCTGATTTATCACTTGTTCAACTAGATCAAAACATTCTGTTTGTAGGTCACTTCTTGCTTTTGGGCTCCTTAGTCTGTTTTTGTTATGGGTTGGGAGTCTCCGTTTATACGGGCCTTTTATTGGGCTTTCGTACTCTGAGTCGGAGAAGGAATCATCACTTGAGTCACTTGAGTCAGATGGTGTTAAGATCGGTTTCAGGTTTCCTTGTGTTTTGTGCTGAATGACTCTGCTTTGTGTAGAGCATTGTTTCCTTTGTGGGTAATCACCTGCTTTTAATCGCTTCTGTGAGCACGCAATGGGTGCTACGCTTGACGTTACTCTTCGCCTTTTGTTGGGGCGATAAATGTTTTGTTGCAAGCTTCGAGGGACTGCTCTGATCTCTTCTTGGTTCTCACAACTTACAATGCCACTGTCTTTCTGACATACGGCGTTTTTTGTTTTTTCAGTGAAACCATTTATTTGTTTTTCAATCCTCATGGATTGTGACGGAGTCATTTTTGCGTTTAGAGTTTTAAGGTCTTTGAGTAGCTTGTCAGCCAGGAATAGCGAATTTCGTCTTTCATGCCGGTTTTCGCTTTGGGGGTTATACTCTATAAGCGGAGACTCCTTAGACAGATGATCAGGTTCCCCTATATGAGGATCGCGCTCAGGATTCCAGCTATTGTGTGTGGGGTTTTCAGTTCGCAGGGTCATCGAAAAGCTCGTTAGTCCATCATTTTCGGAGCAAGGCACAGAGATAACACTAGCTTGACTCGGGTTCGCTTGACTTGGGCTATTATCTCGCAGAGATTGGTGAGCCTTTTTGCTTATCTCTAGATTAATTGTTTTCTTTTCTTCGTTGCCTTTCTGGATGACTCTCCAGGCTAGCACTCTGAGTGAAGGAGGGGGAGCTGTGAGTGGCTTAGCCAGCAGCTTATAGAGGTCATTAATGTCGTTACTGGCGATCGCCCGGTCAAGGATGACAGATGGGGGGAGATGCGTGTGCGAGGTTGTTTGCGCAGTGATTGCGGTATTTACGTGCCATAAATGCTCATGATGGATATCATCTAGCTTATCGTTCGAGGAATTCATAGCCTCACCAGGATGTTGCGTTAGGCTATCCGCATCCGCGCCCTCCACTTTCTCGACAGACGACATCGTCTTGCTGGCTCGTGGCTCTTCTAATACGCACGCACAATGGCACCTGTCGGGATCACCGCGTCCTCCCCCGGACTGCGTGCGACAGCTAGCCGACCCTAGCGATAGCACTGGAGCCGCAGCGGTAGGAGGAGCAAGCGTAGAGCCAGCCGGCTCGCAGGCAACAGCCCTTACAGGGGGTACGGACGAGGGTACAGTGAGAAAGGGGGGGGAGTTAGAGGTATCTTATTAGTCACTTCAGTGGAGTGCAGAACGGACAAAAGACATCCTCTGCAAGATCCAAACTGAATGTCGTCATCCCCCTTCGAGGAGCCAACTTTCTGTAGTGAAGTAGGATCGCTAACACATTCGTGCACATTTTGAATGTTAGTGTTAATCAAGACCTCTAAAAAGGGCGCGGCTCCATCCCCTCCTTCAACATATTCACATACCGTTTGATCGATGGAGTCTCCGGAATCTCTCGCATCGTTGCGCTGATCTGTCGCTGCAGGTGATGTTTCATGACTGAGTATGTAGCGGTCTGATTGCGCGGGGGCGGAGTGAAGTCTCCGTAACCGTGCTCTGGAAACGGGGGTCCGGAGGTTAAACCCGGGTGTGTGATTCGGGTCCATTACTGCAGAAGTTCGGGAGTACGGAGTACACCGGCCTCTCACCGAACTCTCCCGAACACTCCCAAACACTCCGCTACGCTCCGCGTGGAGGTAATGGTTTTATCACAAAGCTCCTCCTCTCAAAAGGTAGAGGTAGTAGAGTTACAGCACGGCAATCCAGCAGAGGGTCAGCCACATAGAACACTCCCAAACACTCCGCTACGCTCCGCGTGGAGGTAATGGTTTTATCACGAAGCTCCTCCTCTCAAAAGGTAGAGGTAGTAGAGTTACAGCACGGCAATCCAGCAGAGGGTCAGCCACATAGAACACTCCCAAACACTCCGAAGCTGACATTTTGTCTCCACACTCTCCGCAAATTTTGATCCCGGAAACGGCTGTTTCAAACTCAGCCTCTTCATTTGCCTCCTACACGTTGCTTCCAGCAGGAAGTGACGACATATTGTTTCCGGATCAATCAGTACCAGGAAAAGTACAATACAACTTGCGACCACGTAGATAGACATACGGCATGGTTCGGCTGTGCATTCGGAGAAGGAAAAGAGTCATCGAGGGCTTGCTTTTGGCCAAATTTGAGAAAGGGGATTCTGTTGGCTACAGTTGTGGAAGGACTAAGAAATCACACGACCGGGGGTCGCCAGCAACGAACATTGGGGTTTCCATCCCAAGACTACAATGCCTGCTACCGCCGCCGCTCGTATTGGACTTGTAAATAATGGGGTGACCAACTGGGACAATGGACAAAATGCCTGGTCCCCGAAAACGTATTGCTGTATTCTTGTAATGATATTTGGGTTTTTTATAGTCGCTGCCCTAGGATTATGGTACCTAGAGGAAACTCATTCTTTAGAACTTTTGTTGCCTACTGAAAGTGCACCCATTGTTCCTACTCCCTTTGTACATTTGCATACTTTGTCTCCTAGAGATTCCCAGCGCAGACAAAGGTACCATAATAACACTCTACTACTTATCATGAATGCTACACATGCCATTTTTTATAAAACCAATTGCTGGGTCTGTTCACATTTACCGCAACACGGGGATAAGGGGTTAGGTTGGTATATTCATCCCTTGCCATTGACAAATGCCTGCTATGCTTCTCTTAGAGCACTTTTCTTTGGCCAATGGAATGATAGGTTCTCAGGGAACTTTGATGGCACCAATTTAAACAGTTTTGAGAAACGTGTTTTGACTCCCCTGGGATGCTTGCTTTTTGCAAATAGGAATAAACTGAATGTTGCTTCTATTAGGCCTTCTGATAAACTGTCTCGTCCTTCCCAATCTTTGATTTCCTTTAAAATGGCTCTGATAGGCAATAAGGATGCCATGCCTCCTTCTTACACTGTTAACCATAGCCCCGATTCAGTTTCCTTTTCAATGGGAATATTTTTAGGTTGTGCCAACGTTGCAAATTTGACTGGAGAAAACAGACCTTTGTATGTAGGCGAACCTGTCTACTTTGTCTGCGGTAATGTAGCATTCCCATGGTTGCCCAGTGATTGGCAGGGAACCTGTTATTTAGGGATCCTGTTACCTGGGGTGTTTATAGCTGGTAAAAAAGAAGTTTTGAAGGCTCGTCCACGACGGGATGAGAATGGTGACACCCCGGCACAAGTATTGGGAGACATAGCAAAATCAGTTGTGCCATTTTGGGGGCAGATAGTAAATTCAGAAGATATTAGAAAACTAGCGAGAGTACTGGAGAGAACCATCAACCGGACCACGGAAATACTCTACAATATGGCGTCAGAACAAAAGGCGATACGATTAGTAGCACTTCAAAATCGAATGGCATTAGATGTCATTCTAGCTGAGCGTGGTGGAGTATGCAAATTAGTGGGGTCCGCTTGCTGTGTTTCGTACCAGATTCCTCCCCAACTATCTTCAAGGCAATACAAAATCTGCATGTCCTTAGTTCTGAGTGCATGTTCCCGAGGGAAACTGGGATCTAAGCGCTTGGTTCTGGGACTTCTTGCGGTTTTGGGGTTGGAAGGTGCTTTCGGTCTTATTGATTATTTTGGGCATACTGTTGTTTCTTTGTTGTTGTATTCAGTGCCTGCCTGGTATGTGTTCGATACTAGGGGGATGTTGCACACAAGCGATAGGTTCGATAGGACATAAAGTATATGCCCCAGATACGACTGCGAAAGAATACGTATTGAAGGATATTTTAGCAAAAGACCTAATGGCAATAGATATTTCTGATAGTGATTCAGGGTGCATGGACAATGATGCATGGAGTTATTTGCAAGGAGATCCAAAATAGTTTTTTAGCTCTTGGCATAGGCCAAAAGGAGGATTTGTCAAAATAGAAAGTATATTGTGCCTCCTATTGTAATAAATATATTTAATATTGGCCTACGCCAAGCTGCTCGAAAGTCGCTTGCGAAAGAAATCTGTTTTGCAAGGTCCTGACCTTAAATCTATGTAGGCCGCCATTTTAGGTCAAACCGCCATTTTAGGATTCGTTGTGTAAAAGTCACCCTGCGAGCTAAAATGGTGGTCAATGTCATTGCAAAATACAACATGGCCGTCTTGACCTCTGTGCATAGCTAATGTGTAATTTGCCTGCAGGCCACTTGTTGAGGTCATGAACTGAGACCTCATCCTTCGTTGACCTATGTGTAAAGGGATTACTCGTGTAATGAAAACTAATCCACGAGCATATGTCGAGGCAATATATTCGAATACTGAACAAAGAACATCTGTCTTATTACATTGTATTAATGTTTAAGAAGGCCTGCATGGAAAACTTTAGAATACACAGCTATTGCATACGCTTTTTGATACATGTATTAAAAGCAAACCAGTTATATGCGGTTATTTGAGACTTGGCACAAACCCTAGATCGGTGATATATTAAAAGGAATATTAACCCGAAGTGGGGCAGGGCATCGCGCCCACAAAATGTATAAAAAGCAAATGCATTCTGATGTACAGCGTCTCTCACTGAACACACTGAACCACGCTGGAGTTCGTTGTGTTGTACTGAGGGCCGATAGCTATCTGACTTTGCACTGTTTTTGTAATTGAATTCAGTATAGAATTAAGTACTTTGTATGTTCCTTTGTAACCCGTGTTCGGTGTATTTCCTTTTGGGGTGCTTAGTCTCGATATTCTTTTTCTGTTTTCACAACAGTACCTTTGGTTAGAAGAAATGGCTCCAGCTGGCTTCTGTTCCTGTACAGCTCTGCAGATTCTGGTGTTCCTGGGCCTCAGTCGTGGGGACAAGAGAGAGGAGGTCTGAGGACTCCTGCACTGCAATGGGAAGGTCAGCGGCAGCAATGGTCAAACTTCAATTCAGGTGCACTTCAGTGTTTCAGCTCCTCACCTTTGACAGCAAATAGCAACACTGCAGTTCTTGGATACCACTTCAGACTTTCCTCGCATCTGGGTCCAGCACTCTGTTGAGGTGGCACAGGCTCTGGTCAGTCCTGCATCAGGGAAGTCTGAAGGATCTTCCTGGAGCTCGGGTCTTACTTAAAAGAGATCCACTCAATTTGGTGTTCCTCTCCCTGGTACTTCGTTTCCAGCAGCAGCAGCAGTGGAATTACAGACAGCTCTGAGAGGATGTCCAAACAAGTTCACTTTGAAGTTGATTGGTCCCACCAACTCAAGAGGAGAAGTTGTCCTTGCAGGGCTTCTCTAGTCGAAACGTATTTGGAACATCAGCACAGCAGAAGGCTTCACCAGGCAAACCAATGGTCCAGGAGTTGCAGCAGACATCTCTTCCAAGTTCTTCTTTGGATTCCTTTGTCCAGTGGTTGACTCTGCCTTCCAAGACAAAAAGCCTCACCTTTTATGCAGGTTTTTGAACCAAGGGACCAAACCTTGTTTGGCGCACAGAGTAAATATCAGGAAGGACCATTCTAACAACAAATGGCGACAAAAGAAGACTGGGGCCATATTGACAACATGGGCCCATTGGTGCCTTACTGCAGCTCTGAACGCAGCCCGGGGTAATAACACATAGTGGTAGTAAAAAGTAAACCACTGCCACCAGCCATTAATTGTAGAAAGGGTAACATAAAGGTTTTACATGAGAAACTAGACAAAGGGATACTAAGTAAGCCCTCCAGCACCCTATGGTAAGATAGTGTGTGCTGGGTCTAGAAAGTTTAAAACATGTAAGTAAAGTCAATTTCACTTCACTGCTCTTGGAAACAGTAGTTCCACCAAGAGAAGGTATTTAAACCTTTGTGAAATCTAAGAGACTTCCCTGTGCCACTGCACTGAAGGTGTTTTGTGTCACAATGCAAAAAATATGCCTATGGAGTTTGTCAGACTCCAAAGTCAAAAGAACCACAGAGTCCAAATCACAGAAAAATACATGAGAGAGTGGGAAAAAGGTCTCACTCTCTCCAGGTTAGAAATTAAAAGACCTAAAGTCCAGCAAAAGAGCTTGGGGTCTCTAAGTTAGATGGGAATTAGCACATTTCTGAGAATTCTCCCTAACAGTGGGACATCCATAAAAGATACAGAAACCATGCTCATCCATTCCAATGCCCGGACCGCACTGTTATAGGAATGCGTCTATCGCTTCCACTTCCTGGTCTGGTCTCCAACTGAAGGACCAAGCTGTTTGTTCAATCTTGACGCAATCTCATCCTTAATCTCTGAAAAACTCTTTTGTCCAGGTTCCAATCGCTGGCATCCCTGAGGAAACTGGAGTTACAGTCAGCAACCTGTTGTGACAGCCGGAAGATATTCTGCCATCATTGAGATATCTCTCTGTAGGCAGAGGAGCCAGAATTCTCTAGCTTGCAATGCTCACATTCTTGACTTTGTTCCTCTCAGTCTGTTTATATATCGGGCTGCTGATGCATTGTGCATCTTGAGGAGCCCGCAACATCGTGCTCTCTGCTGCGTCCAACATTTTACTATGAATGAGCCAGCTAGAAGTTCCAGGCAATTTATGTGAAGGCTCAGTTCTTCTTCTGACCATCTGCTCCCTGTAGACAGATCTCCACAACTGGCTCCCAACCCCCACCTGCTGGCATCTGACTTCATCACTAGGTCCGGGGATGAGCCAAATAACCCTTCTATTCTGGGCATCCATGTGTAGCAATCACAACTCCATTTCCTCCTTTTCCTCCAGGGAAAGGGGTATTCTTTGCTCATAAGATATGCCCCTGCTGAGGTGTTGAATCTTTAATCTCTGGAGTGCTGTAGAGTAGAGCGGACCCAGGAAGATCATGTGAATTGATGATGCCAGGCATCCTACTACTCTCACTAACTCTCTTAAAGATATCGTCTCTGTCACTAGCAATCTTCTTTTCGCCTTCTTGATGTCATGTACTTTGGTCAAAGGGAGGCTCAATGTTCCCTGCACTGTTTCTATCCTGAAACCCAGGAACTCCATGTTCTTTTCTGCCTGTAAGATTAATTCCTCCCAGTTTATTAGGATCCCTTGTTTCTGATGGAGGTCTAAGGTGGTGTCCACCTGTTCTTTCATCAGTAGTCTGTCCTGACACATTAAATAAATGTTGTCCAGATAAATAATCAGCCTGATTCCTCACTCCCTGAGGAAGGTTAGTACTGGTTTCATCACCTTCATGATGCAGCACAGCGCTGATGAAAGCCCGAATGTAGGCATGTAAATTCTCACATTTGCCCTTTCCACCAAAATATCAGATAAATTTGCTGTTCTACTGCCATGGGTATGGTCAGGTAAGCATCTTTCAGGTCTACTCTGGTGAGCCAGTTCCCGTGCTGTTAGATGTCCCTCAGGAGGTGTATGCCAACCATGTTGAAGTGTCTATATACTAAAAAAGCATTCAGTTCTCTTAGATTTATGATAGGTATCATTTTGTGGTGTCTCTTTACTAGGAACATGTTGCTTTTAAAGCTGTCCTTCATATCTGCTGCTTGTACTATGGCAGCTTTCTTATTTCTGCATCTAACAGCTCCTCGTCTGCCGTGCTCTGACTAGTGTCTTTAGCCATCTCCCATGACTTGGTGTGTCTTGCCAATCTATATGGAAACCTTGTATGATGTCTAAAACCCAAGCATCTGAGGAAATCAGTCGCCATTTTCCTATATACTTTGCTACTCTCCCTCCTACTGCAGAAGCATGTGCATCTGGTGTTTGCGCTTGCAGTGTCATTCTCATGTGTGTTATGTTGGTGTTGACTTTCTGCATGTCTCCACCCTCTTCCTCTCGAAGGAAAGAATGGGCTGGGCTTCCTTTCATCCTGCTTCCAATGATATCTATCGCTATGGAACGTATTGCTTGTGTAGCATCTGGCAGAGTGGCCCATGCCTCTTCCAGCCCGGCCAAAAACCTGTTTGCCAAATACCCTTTTAGGGATTCCTGGGCTTTATAAATTGCAGCGTATGAATTAGCACAGTTTGACAATTCTTTTATTAATGTGTCTCCGAAGAGTTTCCCTTTGGTGGAAGCAGCCCCCTCTGACGTGGCCAGTTCCCTGAGTTTGGATTGATCTTCACAATGATCGATCTTCTTCTCTCTGCCAGGATTGTGCTATTGGTGTTTCCCAGCAAACATATCTCTCTCTGGGCCCAGCCAGACTGGATAACTGGGTCTATGGCTTCTTTCTTCTCTTTCGCCTATTCCTCCATCTCCATGATCTTTTTCAGTGGACCAATCATCTCCAGCATCTTGACCTGGCATGAGTGCCAGGACCTGTGAATACCTTTTTTAATGTCTTTAACGTATCTCCCCATAAATGTGACCATGCAGTCATCAATATCTGGGGCCTCTGATATGCCTTCCGATAGCTGTGGCCTAGGGCATTCAGCACTCAATTTATTATTGGCTTGCATTGCCAATGGTGTTCCGAGTCTTCTCTTTATGTAAGCCACTATTTTGTTGTCGGCGGTTCCCATTCTGAGGAATGTGGGTGGATCAAGGCGTCCGGCTCAAATTCGTCCCTGGCTTCTTCCTCCTTGTCATCAACTTTGTTTTTCTTAGAAGCTCTATTACTTTCCTCTTCTTCTGAGGATATAACTTCAACTTCCTCATCTGATGATTGACGCCCCCAATCATCCTCATCATATTCATCTGAGCTATCTGAGGTTGAATTCTGCCATCTGCGCTCTTTATTTTTTAGACTCACTGCCTTTCTCTTGCCCTTTGCTTTATGTGGCAAACCCAACGGGTTCTTGGCCATTTTGGCCTTGCGGTCTTTCTTTATTCTCCCTTTTCTCAGATCCTTGTCCACTTGCCCCTCTAAGTTCTTCCATACCCTTGGAGAACTTTAGCTACTCCTCCATAATTGCCAGCTGTTGTGAGCTGTATCCTAGACTCTGTCCCAGAGCTTGATGAAATACTTGACCCATACTGGGTTGTATTCTTTTTTGGCTCACTTGAGCACTTCCCTCTTCACTGGAGCTGAAAATCTCAGGGTTTTATATGAGGAAAATTCAATATTTGTCAATTCAACAGGTTACCTTGGACCTGTACCCATCCAAAATATGTTTTAATTGGGCAGAGTATATTTACAGCACTCTTATGGATATATTTTTGCATGCTAACCTCCTTTCTGTCGAGCTGTTCGTGCCGCCCACCAGGTGGCGCTGCTCTTCCTTGCTCTGCATTGAATTGCAGTCAGGATCCCTCACATGCGCTTGGCGCTGTGTGTTTCGGGTGAAACCACGAACGCCGGTAAGCAAAAAACTTAATTGTCACTGGCTGATGAAAAACAGTTTCTCTGGGGTTCTGTTCTCTGTATAACGGTTACGGAAGTGAGATTGAAGAGTGCCAGAACTAGGATAAGTCCTGTCACGCTCCTAACAGTTCAGTGACTGCAGTGCCCCCTTTATTGACAAGTTATTATTGCGGTCGCTGGAACTGTCTGTCCCATCGCGGTTTGCATGTAAGCGTGTAAAAACCTTCTCTAACATCGCAAATATGCTCCGCCACGTTTGTCTAACCCACTATATTTGCTCGCACTATGTACCCAATCTAACATTTAGATAATCATGCAAATACCACAGAAATTAGTGAAGTAACGGAAAAAGCACTTAACTGGCTGACCGAGCAACAAAGAAAGAAGAGTTCATAAAATGGTGGACAGGATTTATAAAGATGGGCAGAGGCTATTGGTGTATTACGGTCACATGTTTGGAAGACCAATAACACTACGTACTACAAAAGACTATAAACATATGGGGACTGTTTTTCACATTTGTATGTTACTGTTATTGTTTGATGATGCTCCTCGAATAGTACAGATTTGGGAAAGCATAATCCGAGCCGAGATGACATAGAACTCTGCTCTGTGATCGTTCAAGCAGGAGGCCTTGTGAGGTCACAAGTCAACTGTAATATACCAGAACTTTGTGTCAAAGGTTCATAGAACCGTCCCTGGTAATGATGCTTTGGCCTTTAACGCACGTCTCTGGAAAGTTACCATACGGTACAGCCTGGTGACCCGCTTATTATTGCTTTGAGCAATCCAGGTTAACATCCAGGCCAGCCATTAGCAATGCATTTGGATTCCACGGGTTGCGCGTGCCACACGACCTGTTGATTCACGAAAATAATGCCTCAAGATGTCAACCATAATGTGACAGGAATCCATCTTTAGCCCCTCTTCAATTTCCGTGGCGGGTCGATTTCCAGGAGTGGCATTCCAAAACAGAAAACGGATACCAGTTAAATGGGAACAGGGGTGGGTGAGGGATGTAAGGTGTAGAAGGCGGGCGCAGAGAACGGAAGGCGGGCGCAGAGAACGGAAGGTGGGTAAATATGGGAGTGGATGCGAGCAGCTGTCACCTTACTCACAACACAAGCTTTGCTTGTGAGAATCAGCCTGCGATCTGAGCTACCTGATTGGCTCTGGCACCCTCCCTGGATGTTTATAACTGATTGCAGTGCAGTAGCGATATTTTCTTATTACACATCAAAATTTATGTCACTAGTCTGTAGTTAGAAAATTATGTATCCATTTTTATACGGGTTTTGCATGTTGTCATGTACTATAGAACAATCACTTTTGCCATTTAAAATCTATCACTATACTTCCTTAATTACATGGCGTTTTCGTAATTATACTTGTGCTCGCTTTCTGTTTATTGATGGGGAAACTGTTATCTCCTTCTTTTTTCATTACTTTTGTTTTGGCAAAATCTGGAGTGCTCATCGTATTGCCTCCACATCTCTGTTAACACAAAAATGACCTCGACATAGGTTATATTTTAAGGGATTACAACTGTTTGCGTTTTGGTTCTGTTATTTAGAATGTACAACTTTGAATGCTAAATTGAAGTCATTCTCACTGAAAAGTGCAGACTGCACAGTCACCTTGATCCCGAATAGGAAGGGGCAGCGACACATTCTCACAGTACATTTGTTTCAGCGCCCTTCTCACCCACGACTTTTCCTTTCAGAGTATTTGTAAAACTGCTGCAGGTGCAAAATGCTTCTGACAGTCAAGGGGAAATGGATTATAACCTAATGTACAGAAAAAGACATTTGTGTCAAGGAAAATAAGATTAATTCAGGCAGCAACTTTTCATTTGTCGCAAAGCTCCACTTAAGTGCTAAAACAAACATAAAACAGTTTTTGTCTGTAATGGATAATGTGTCACTTATAAACGGAGACAATCCATTCACCAACGACGAGGCTGCCATTATTTTGTAGATTGCCCCATCCTGAAGTTAGACAATAACACAGGCACTTCAAATAAAATCCCCTTTCTGTCATTGTAATGGAGTTTAATTCACTCCCTTCCTAAACGAAAGGCTGTCCATTTTCATGAATCTGATTAGAATCGTTCCTGGAATTAAAGTGATAGCATCACAGGTTTCTCGTGTCAACTGGATTCGACAAAATGCTCATTTTGGCGAGACTTTATACACATTACATGAAAATCCGTGAGCAATATCCTTTCATCGCTTTTATCAATGGTGAAGGTTTTTTTTTTTTTTTTTTTTAATGCTCACATCTGCAGCATCATTACTAAACCAAATTTAAACAAAAATGGAAGGGATCGTAGAGTTTTGTAGAAATGCACGAAGGGAGCTATATTTTGTTACAGTAGTTGTATATCGTGTTGACTCACGTTCTTACTTGGGCAACCATATCTAATTGAATATAAACATACCTGTTTTACATGGTTTACCATTTCAGTCCAAATTAAGCACTTTAAGAAAGGTAATTCCCAATCAATCTAAGCACTAATTTATTTGAGACCACAAATAGAATGTTGGCAAATAGTGATTGGCAACACGGGTTAGCTTTACAACATCCTGTTCCCTTCAGTTCACCATTGTATTATTCGAAATGTTAACAAGTCATGTTCACTGCAGCTTATGAAGAATGCAGGCACCGCTCATTCATTTGTGCAAGGGCAATAGCATGTGAGTACAATGGGCCTCATTACGACCCAGGCGGAAAACCATGGTGCTAATAGCACCATGGTCCACACCGGTAACTTACCGACTCCGCCATGGAGAAAGGGGGAATTACCACCCCATTGCAAGGTTGGCGGGGCGGTAATTCCCACTTCCTCCATGGCCCTTCCCCACTCCCATTTTTGCCACATAGGGCTGAATGGGAATGGGGAAAGCGCAAATTGCAGTACCGTACTTAGCACCAAGGTCCCTTTGCGGGTCCCTACTTTAACGGCTGGTGTAGACCAGCCGTTAAGGTCGGGTCCTGCAAAGGGACCTCGTAATCAGGAGCTAATGGGTTGACGGCACCTGTCAGGTGTCTTGACCCATGTTTGAATTATTAGGCTTCAACATTTGGTGCTGTGGGCTTAGAAAATCCAAGATGGCTGAAAAGCCCACATTTGCGCCAGAATCCAGGAAAACCGTGCAGTTCTGCGCACACCAAAATGGTCACCTGACCTGCCACCCACCAGTGCGAGCGTGATGGGCCCGAAGCGCCATGAGTGAAACGTGGTGCCAAAGGAAAAACAGCAGTGCCTGTAAACTCAAAAAGCGCTTTGAAATCACATTTGTTCTCTGAAATGCAAGCTAAAAATGCCTATTTTAAACATTGCAAGATATTCAAAAATCTCACTGAACACCAGCAGACATTTGGCAGAATGTAGTCTTGTGTGCATACAAAATCTGGAAAGATGAAGAACCTAAAACAATGTTTATAACAAAACTGGCTGAGCTGTGGATGTCAGCAGATTAAGTGAAATTGGACTTAAAGCCACTAAAATCGAAATGTTTAAAATAAATGAGTGATTTACTTTGGAGTGTCACATAGGTTGCAACTGTTTAAATGTCATAGTTTCGAACTTAGAATCAGCCTTCTAGCTGCATGTGTCAAAATTGTAAGTTTGATTTGCATGAAGGAAACTGGAACAAAAGTGACATTTAGCTCAAGCCTGGCTTGAAGAGATTGAATTCTGCCCGGCAACTACCCCCGACAGGAGTTGAAACTTGCCCGGCAACTGCATTCACAGGCCTGGCTGCCTTCTGCTGTCCCCACCAAAAGGAGATTACACCTCTCTGATTGAATTAGGGGTGAGGTACCTGGGGCTGCAGCAAACAGAACAATGAGCCAATGAGCTTTCCTTGGCTCAGTCAAATGTTAAATTAGGGGCAGTCGTAAATGGCTTCCTCTTGGAAGAAACTGGGAGGAGCAGTGCTTCTGGGAGCCACCTGAGTTGGAGGCGGGGACAGACAGAAATCCCCCCATGTGCTTTGGAACCTAAACCACACCCATCTGGGCCAGAGCATAATTTTAAAAAGATGGATAATTCATAGTACGAAATTGTCAAATGTATATAATAATATCATTTATTCTTGTGATTTTTCTGTGCATATTTTCAGAGGTGTTAGGACTCTGTGGTATGTTCTGGGGGGTAGTAGCGGAAAATAAGGTATTACTCCAAATGTCTGTATGTTAAAAATCTGACACTTTATTATCTGATGGCCATATTCCTTGCGCATATGTAAATTCTGGAAAAGTTTAGAGATTGTGTTCTTGATGAAAAGGGCAGAATTCTGTCAGGAGTGGACACAACATCTTACAAAGACAGGGATCAGATGATTTGGTGCTACAGAAAATAGGTTAACTGGACATATAATATTAGAAGAATTGTACATAGATAAATATGTACTTGGATCAAAAATAGATTTGTGTGCAAATTGACCAGGGGAGGATCCTCTGACCCATAAACAGACCTCATCATGATGACACTCTCTTTCCTTCCCCCAATCAAGGGAGAGAGGAGAACTTGACCAATGATAAGTTGTGAGGGGCAGGCTTAGTTATGCCCACGCACACACCCATTTTCAAAAGACATAAAAGGAGTCAGTGAGACCCAGGTAAAGACATTCACTTTCCACTTCAAACTGATTTCTTGCGAAGCATTTTGCCGGACCAGACAATATCCAGAAGACTCCAGAAGCAGAACTTAGAATCCATACTGCAAAACTTGTAGCAGAGGGGCCTGAACCACCAGCTGAATCCTTTTTCAGCAGGCCTCAAAATCTTTTGCAACCTAACCCCACTCTTCAACAGCCGGGCTGTGCTGTTTGATTCTGGCTACAACCCTGTGCCAGTACCCAGAAAGCAGTGCTGTATCTAGAATCCAATTGATCCAGACCAGCAGAACCAGAGATCCAGACTGCCGTGCAGTGCCGAGTGCCAGACCGGACCAGCAGAGCAGAGCTGACCCAGACCACTGTATTCAGAACCAGTACCAGAGACCGTCCGTGGTGAGTGAAGCCCAAACCTGACCAGACCCTGATGGCCTATTTCAAATTTATAGTGTGAGTACTCAGCCAGAACTGTGCAAAACCAATCTCTTAGTTTAAAATAATCTAATTAAAACTATTTTAACCTATTTAGAACTGCATCATAGAATTGTGTGTTCATCCTGTTGATCCAAAACCTTCCGCAGCGCATCTGTCATTCTGAAACTTTAATTTTACTTCTGAAAATCTACCTTCACAAAATCGTCTGTATCTCTTGAACCGTATGTGCTAGAAGCGAGATTTAACTTTCCTTTTAAAGCTAAGAACATAGACTTTCCAACCCAGAACCGACTTTCTATTCCTTATACTTCTTCCGTAATCGCGCTCGACGCACTCGGAAAAAGTGCCGCGAATTGCAACTAGCTCATTTCACCACCTGTCAAAAATCACTGTCTTTTGCTTTGCATTGCTGAAATCCGTTTTCAACCTAATAATCCCTCATGAATCACTGATAGTGTTGACCTGAACTTATTCAAAGTAGCTGACACCTACCCTGAATCGCCTATAGGGAATTAAAATCATTTTTAGCATATTTTCACTTCTTTGCAAATCACATTTAAGTATTTTGCCTGTGTTTTAAAATCATCCCTGTGTTCTAAGCTTGCTAGGGGGGAACTGAAATTCGTATTGTATTGTGATTGTATCCCTGAAAATTGTGTGCTTTCCTTCCATCTCTTTATATTGCATAGGGGGGAGTGAATTGCCACAAAGGGGAAAAGTGATTATATTATCTCTTGTTGAAACCATATCAGTTTATTTCTGTCCTGCATTCCTTTCCACCATTACTCTTCCTTGAAACCATAAAGCATTCTCAGCTATTTTATCCTTTCTGTACCAACTCCTAACTGATATAAAAGTGTGCTAGTATCCATTGTTGATCAACATTATCTTCATAAGTGTGTTATCAAATATTAATTTATTTATAAAAGTGTTATATATATATTGTTTAATTTTCAAATAAATCTGTTAATTTGCAAAACAAACCTACTTCTTGACTCAGTGAGGTCAGGGGGATTCAAAGAGAGGAGCGTTATACAAGGGTTTATCATCCAGATCCATGAACTTGTCATGAAAATATATAATTAAGGGCTTCCCTTGGGCATCCCAGACCAGGCATTGACTTAGTTGGAGTGCTGAATTGAAGTCCCTTAACGCGCCACAGCTTTTTACGGCGCCATTAACCCATTAGCACCAGGGTCGTAATGAGGCCCTATGACTACTAAAATTCCAGAGCTGAACACAGTACCATAATCAGGAATTAGACAAAGCATGTACATTGCTTGTAATTGCATAACCCATATGGCACCAGAATTGCACTTTTAGGCCCTCATTACAACATCGGCGGTAACCAATGGCGCTATTAGCACCATGGTTGCTGCCGGTATTGTAACGAGTCCGCCATGGTGCAATGGGGAATTACCACCCCATTCCAAGGTTGGCGGGGCGGTAATTCCCCATGCACCATTGGCCCTTCCCCATTCCCATTTTTGCCCCATAGAGCTCAATGGGAATGGGGAAGGCGGTAATTACGATACCGCAAATTGCGGTACCGTAATTACCTCAAAGATCCCTTTGGGAGTCCCTACTTTAACGGCTGGTTCAGACCAGCCGTTAAGGTCGGGAGCCGCAAAGGGACCTCATAATTAGGCGCTAAGGGGTTAACAGCGCTGCAGCCTTTTACAGTGCCGTTAACCCCTTAGTGCCAGGGTCGTAATGTGGCCTAATGTAGGCATATATAGAGCAAGATGCATTTCATCTATGATAACGGTGAGGTTTGTAGACTGATAGCAAGCTACATGTAAAGTATATGAGGTCTGAAAATAGTGCACATAATAAGATATTGGGCCCCATTACGAGGTGGGAGGTAAGGGATTACCGGCACCGGTAAGGGCACCGGTGCCGGTAATCCCTTACCTCCCTACTACGAGTTCCCTTTGCGGGTCCTTCCTTAACGCCTAGGGCCTCATTACACGGTAGGCGGAAGGGGATTACCGGCACCGGTAAGGGCAAAGGTGCCGGTAATCCCCTACCACCCTACTACGAGGTCCCTCAGCGGGTCTCGTCCTTAACGTGTGGTCAGACCACACGTTAAGGACAGGACCCGTAGAAGGACTTCAGAGCAAATAACAGTACCGCTAATAGCGGTACCGTTATTTGCTCCTTCCCCATTCCCATTGAGCCCTATAGGGGCTCAATGGGAATGGGGAATGGTAATTGGCATGGGGACTTACCGGGTCCTCCAGGGTCGAAATTACCCAGTAAATCCCCATACTGCCTACCCGGACTTCTACGGTGCTAGGGGGTAGCCATGGCGCTGATAGCGCCATGGCTACCGCCTACCGTGTAATGAGGCCCCTAGTTTTTGCAGGCGTTAAGGACGGGACCCGCAAAGGGACTCTAGAGCTCATAACGGTACTGCAATTTGCGGTACCGTTATTAGCGCCTTCCCCATTCCCATTGAGCCCTATGGGGGCTCAAATGGGAATGGGGAATGGCCCTGGTGAATGGGGAATTACCGGTCCCTCCGACCTCGGAATGGACCGGTAATTGCTCCATTCGCCAGGGCGGAGTCGGAAGGGTTTTGGAGGCAGCCATGGAGCTAATAGCTCCATGGTTACCTCCAACCTCGTAATGAGGCCCATTGTCTGACTAGGGGAGAACCCCAATATTGGTTTAGTGGGCTATCAAGCTCCCTGGCACATTTGTGCTTGCCCATTTCTAAATGGATAGTTGATTTGTACTGGCTGTGTTGCCTCGTACATTGAACAAGTTAAATAGTACCTATTAAAAAAGCTATCTTATCTAATAGGTACTTATCGCAACAGATATGTTATTGGGGAATATGGCTTACACCTTAGGATAACAGTTTATACTTTTATTTTTACTAATTAATAAATGATGCATGTAATTCCATCTTTGAAATCCAATCAGATTCCCCTGTCGTAAAACTCTTGCCAAAACAATAGTGTACACCTGTGCCCTGTTGGATTAGTATCCTGATCTGCAGCACCTGCTCTGCAGGGGCACAGAGTAGGCTCAGAGGTCACAGGTGACCATTAGACAGGTGCTTTGGCAGTCAGGTATCTAAAGTACAGGTTCTGCACTTAAAACGTGCATCTCTGTCCCAGAAACGACATAACTATGAGTTTGCTGTCCTGGTGGCACACTAAACTGTAAATATAAGCCACCAAATGTTTTCCTGGTGAAACTGGAGTGAGACAGGTCTGTGTTATGGTTCCGGTCCTGATTTTAATTTATATCAAACGCTTAATGGAAAATCCATGCAAGGCAGTTGTCCCACATTTTGGAAATCTGTCTATTCCAATCTTGGCATATGCAGATGACACTGTGCTTATTGACTGACTCCACAAGCTCTGCATTCACTTATTGACGTTTATACCAACTTAATGAATACTTTGGATCTAGAAGTTAATGTTTCCAAGTTGGCTGTAATGATTTCCCATGCTAAAGGCCAAGTCAGACCCTCTTCTGATTTCTTTGCAAAAGGTGAAAGACCAAATCAAGTAGAATCATACAACTTTCTGTGTGTGACTTTTACATCTTTTCTTGCGGGAAACAGGCACTGTATCAAGCAATCGTCTAGTATGGTTCAAGCTATTGGAGGGGATTTCCACTTTGCTAAATCCTATGACAGCTGCCCATTTGAGCTGATGCTAAAGGTATATGCGACCAAAGTAATGTTTGTAGCTAAATACAGTATGGGATTATGCAGATATACTAATATGTGGCAGCTACAGGTAAATGGGAACAAATCTTTGTAGCAGCCATTGGGGCTGCCTATGTCATCTGCTATGTATGTGGTAATTTAAGAGTTTGGTCGTATATATTTAGATGATGAGCTCACATTGGAGCCAATGTACCTATTGCTAAGAATCTGGGGTAACACGAATGCTATCTTGACACAACAGATTATTAGTTCTCTGTTGACATCCAAACATAATATCATGGCTATTCCCTGCTTTAGGCTTATCAGAAAGCTTGCAAAACAGATGCATGCAGTTTGTGTATTTATTTATACTGTTACTATTTACAAAAAAGTTGCACATATTTATAAGAACAAACTTTGGGAGACAATAATGACTGTATTCAGAGAGCATAAGGAACGTGGGAAAAGTGCTAATCGACATCATGGGGGTCATTACGAGGTAGGTGGTAAGGGATTACCGGCACCGGTAAGGACACCGGTGCCGGTAATCCCTTACCACCCTATTCCGAGGTCCCTTAGCGGGTCCCTTCCTTAACACCTGGTTTTACCAGGCATTATGGAAGGGACCCATTAAGGGACTTCAGAGCTAATAACGGTACCGCAAATTGCGGTACCGTTATTAGCTCCATCCCCATTCCCATTGAGCCCTATGAGGGCTCGAATGGGAATGGGGAATGGTTCCCGGAATGGGGACTTACCGGGTCCTCCAAGGTTGGAATGACCCAGTAAGTCCCTATTTCGGGAACCCGGACCCAAAATGCGGTAAGGGGATAGCCATGGTGCTAAAAGCACCATGGCTACCTCCAACCTCGTCATTTTAACTTCTTAGCCTCCAAAAATATTTCGGAATATCAAAGATCGATACCTCATAACAAGAGCCTGGTTCAATCTGTTACCTCTGAGATCAGAGACAGCCAAGTGGTTTGTCCTTAAATCAACTAATGCCACTTGTGAATTATGTAATTTCCCTGAACAATTGCTGCATTTTTAATTTGTCAGCCTCTTATACCAAAACATTTGTAAATGGACCTTAATTCCACTACTGCGGAAATATAATTTTCGACACTGCAAACCCGCAAAGTATTTCATCCTTTTTGCTGATTTGCCACTTGTCACATGGACCCTATGCTCTTATCCAAGGGCTGCTATAGCTATCAAAAAAGAAGTACCTACGCAACTCACAATTAGTACAGGGTGATAATATATTATTACATTACATCTGTCATATTCAAAATGTTGCTCGAATGCGGCCTTTGAACCACTCTAAACTACCGTATTCAATCCAACTTGATGCCAACTTCCCTTGATGCAACTGAACTTGGCTTCAATCACTAGTACAATGCTGTTGAACAACCAAGAACTGCAAACAAGATATTAGTGACTGGTTAACTACCCCCTTGGTCTGTGTTTGGGACCTAGAGACTGCTTGGGTCACTTTGATCCCTTTTGCACCCAATAACTTATCCTTTTAAAGAGCATTGTGGGCTTTACTTGCCTTTCACCCCTGATGCATTACCCAGTGCTTTGTATCTTGCTATCTTTGCTTAGTATATGTTATTTCCTCAGGGGTGTTTTTTGTTGTTGTAGTGTTTCTACTTAGTTATTCTTGCATATTGTGTGTTCAATGACTGCATATACATTTTTATATAACCTTTATTGAACATTCCTTTATTTTTTACTGTTATACTTCACTGATTGGGATGCTACTGAATCACATTCACAACCCTCTTGAGAGCATATCCTTCGCTCAGCCCACCTTACCACAATACGCAAAGGAGGTATGTCTCTTAACTTTGCCTGTTTCACCTTTATGATTGTGTTGGCTATTGGTTTGGTGAAGTGTGAGGGCTGAGTAGGCACTTGTCTCTACTCATCCTTGTACCTTTGCAGGGTAGAAGTCAATTTGTCACCCATAGCTAAAGGAGCCTCAGCACAGCTGCCATCTGAGCTGGAGCATGGACAGTACGTGAACTGCGTTGCCCATCAGGGCCACAAAGGCATGATGACAGAGCGTTCGAGCTACGTCACTTCCAAACTCCCAAAGGGGAGAACTCTGAATGTGGCCAACATGGTGGTGAATGCGGAGACACGCAGAGGCAACGCTGTGCCGCAATGTGAAGACTCATGCAAGGCTGGCTGTGGTGACAATGTGGTGCAGTAGGGAATCAATTGACCTGAGCCCACGTGGCAGTGATTGCAGTTCCACACGAGGGCGCAGGCACTGGATTATGAAGTGACCTCTCCCAAGCCCAGGGCAACACATCCCCATGTGGGCATGGGGAACCACCATTACTTTCATGGCAGCTAAAGGTGGTCCAGCCACTGGAGCCGCAGTGGCGGCGACCCCAAAGAACAACTCAAACCAGAAATACTGAGCTTGCCCATTAAGACCAAAAGGGCCATTTGGGTATGACTGTCTGCAGCAGCCAAAATCCTGTATATATTTTGTATTATGCTATGTAATATTTGTATAATTCCTACTGTCATTGTTATGGCATTGAAACGCTGTGGGGATGAAGGCCCTTTGAAACATTGCAGTCTGTGCAAAAGGGAGATGTTTTTTCTTGAATCTGGTTCTTGCTTTTAAGTCCTTTTGAAAACAAGCACTAAGAAAGGCAAGAGTTGTGGCATTTGCATTGGTATTATAAATGTAATTTAAGTGGTCTTATATAGTGTTGTTTGCCACTATTTGTGGCCTCGCTGGGCTTGGGTCTGTAAGAAATAAATGGAGATGGGACCTAGTCGGACCATTTTTGTTTTGTCTTGTGCATTGAAATACATTGGCCCTCATAACGACCCTGGCGTTAAGGGGTTAACGTCGCCGTAAAAGTTGTCGGCGCCGTTAAACCCTTAACGCCTGATTATGAGGTCCCTTTGCGGCTCCGGACCTTAACGGCTGGTTTGGACCAGCCGTTAAAGTAAGGACCCGCAAAGGGACTTTCGAGGTAATTACGGTACTGCAATTTGTGGTACCGTAATTACCGCCTTCCCCAGTCCCATTGAGCCCTATGGGGCAAAAATGGGAATGGGGAAGGGCCAATGGTAAATGGGGAATTACCGCCCCGCCAACCTTGGAATGGGGCGGTATTTTCCCATTTACCATTGGCGGACTCGTTACAATACCGGCAGCAACCATGGTGCTAATAGCGCCATTGGTTACCGTCGGTGTTGTAATGAGGGCCATTGTGTATAGGTGCATTATAAAAAGCCAATATATAAATGAAATAAATACAAATATCATGGCAGATATGTGCACACATTCATGCAAGGTGTCATACAAGTTTAGTTTTCAGGTGATGCAATTAAAAGTGTTACACCTCTATCCCTATACACCTGACAGGTTGAAGTTATTCTCCGTTGAGGTATCAGGTGCATGTCCCAGGTGCAATAGTGAGAATGCCAAATGCTGTCATATGATTTGGGAATGCCCAAAGCTCACAACCATTCGGAGAGATGCATGCGGGATGTTATTGTAAATGACAGACAGGAATGTTGTCCTCTCACTATTGCACTTTTTATTTCGTATTTTTGAGCCCACCCTGGGTTGTATGAGTACGTTTGTAAATATGTGTCTCCTCATGGCCAAGCAATGTATTTTACTGTGGTGGATGAGTGTGAGAATGCCTGCTACGGATCACTGGCTCAGAGAAGAACAGTGGGTAGGCATGCAACCAGCCAAATCCCACCCGAGAGACATGTGGGACCGACTCAAAGCATATCTTCTGAATACACCCACTCTGACCGGTGCTCCCATGGACTCATAACTGGTCCCCCCTCAAACTCCTGCTGGTGTTGCCCCAGTGCCACTGCTTGATAAGATGACCCTTTCATGTTCTTGTTCAATACCCCTCTGTAGGGTTTTGTACACTGTCCCTGTTCCGCCCGTCCCATTATATGTCATGTTATAATGTTATGTACTGTAATATGCCAAATGTGCCAATAAAGAAATAAAAGGAAAATCGAGGTCCACATTCACCAATTTCACTTCCCTTAGAATGTTGATTAACAGACTGAGAGATGTCTCAAAACTTACTTTTACATGCTGCGATGCTACACTATACACTATATCAGGGGATTTGTCTGGTCAGGGGTCTGGAATCCCTGATTATTTCACCAAAAGGTCTAGCCTGTTTCCACAAGACCCAAACTATTCTCACACAGTATGTAATGTAAATGTGTGCAGTTATGCAAGTATTTATATATTCACTGAAATACCTTAGTTAAGGTGCAGTTAAGTTGTACAGATTTAGCACAACAGAACCCTTGAAATTCAGCAAATCTGGGAAGTCATGTCCAACTTTGCGCACCCCATTGATGTCCCCCATAATGCTGTGTCCCCCATAATGCCATTGTGTGTGTCATTGTGAATCCCTTCTCCTATAATATGTATGTGCTAATGGGCTTTGCAACGGGAACAAGCTGAGTTATGCTGGGCATGACTTCCCACATCCGCTGAATTTCAACGGTTTTGTTGTGTTAAATCTGTGCAAGTAAACTAGTTTTTTTTCCGGTGAATTTCAAGGGTTTTGCCATACCATTGTTTTTTATGGGCCTCTAGCAATGGCCTAACGTCGTGGCCATTATACATGTTCCCCAAATCTGTTTCCTTTGGACCCACTAGGTGGCCAATGCCTTCTGCCATGGCCAATATACATGTCTTTTGGTCCCACTAGTCAGGGCATTCAGCCCTGGCCAGTGAGCATTACCTTTGGCCATATCCACAGTATATTTTAAAAGACTACCCGGCCACCAGTCATAACCTTCGGCCGTGTCAACTGTACATGTTCCCCCAATATGTTTCTTTTGCACCCACTAGGTGGCCACAGCCTTCTGCTGTGGCCACTGTAGATGTCTTTCTGGCCCACTAGCCAGGGCCTTCAGTCCTGGCCAAAGAGCAGGACCTTTGACCATGCACACAGTATATTTTAAAACACTACCAGGTCACTAGCCATAGCCTTCAGCCATGGCCAATGGCCACGGTCTTTGACCACGTCCACTGTACATATTCCCCAATATGTTTCTATTGGACCCACTAGGCTTACCAGTCTTTCGAGCTGACTAGCGAGGGCGAAAGTCCCTAGCCAGTGAGCTTGGCCTTCGGTCATGCCCACCTTATATTTTAAACCACTACTGAGCTACTAGCAAAGCCTTAACCCATGGCCAGTGGCCACAGCATTCGGCCGTGTCCATTGTACATGTCCGCCAATATGTTCCTTTTGGACCCTTGAGGTGGCCATGGCCTTCAGTCGTGGCCACTATGCATGTCTTGTTTGCCCACTAGCCAGGGCCTTCAGCCCTGGCTGTGCCCACTGTATATTTTAAAACTCTACCGAGCCACTATCGACTGTACATGTTCATCCAGTATGTTTCTCTCGGACCCACTAGGTGGCCACGGCCAGAGGCCGCGGCCACTGTATATGTCTTTTGGGCCCACTAGCCAGGGGATTAAGCACTGACCTGTGAGCACAGCCTTTATGATCACTGGCCAGGGCAATATTGCACCCCTTGACATGCTGCCCCAATAGGCTACCCCACACCTCACTGCAGCTGTAGAATTCCATTTTTTGGAATCAAAAAATAATATTTTCTCCCATAACCATGGATATATCAGCAATGGTCGACAGCCCTGAATATTTCAAAAATATTCACGCTTATTATACGTGTGATGCACTTTCATTCCCGATCCCATTTTCTGCTATAACTCCAAATATGCAAAAATAACCCTCAATATGTGAAAACATTTGATCTCTGAACTTGTTGTCCCGGCCCTCCCAACTACCCAGTTTCACATGGTGTCCTCTTTCACCCCTTGCCACCTCTAGCATGATGCCATTTCATCCTTTTCCAACTCCAAAAGGCATTTATCAAACTTTGGAAAATATTAATGAATATCTCTTTCATCTGACAAATAAATTGAAGATTTTTCATTTCCGAGAGGCTCTCTGCTCCTAACTCCAAACGATCAGCTGAACTGCCACATTTTGTCTCACGAGTCTCCTGATGATTGTGAGAGCCTAGTGGCTAACTACAGTTCCCGGCTAAACCAGCACTCATCATCACGTCAGTGGCGCGTTAGCGCTAGTGAGTTTGAATAAACCGGTTGTCGCCTTTTTGAGTCAAGTTTGATTACAGGGGTTCTCCCTCCCTCCATACCTGCTCTCCCTCAGGTACTTTATTTCCCTGTTCCCAGTCAGCATGCAAGATATACACACACTAATTTGTGAGCTGCAGTCAGGAAAGTCTGCCTGTCTTAACTATACCTCTGCCACACTGCAGCATAAATGCGCTGATATTTTGGCCAAATACAGTAATTTAAAAGCTACCCTCGATCTTATGAGTACGACTCTCTGCCCCCGGCCTATTTCTATGCTACTTCCTACTTCGAATCTGGGAAATGCCAACATTATACTCAGTGCTCCTCCGTCAACCTCCACCTTTAGCATTGCCAGCATGCAAGAGGGCTGTTTAGGGCAGGTTTCTGGCAATACAGGGTCAACCTCTACCACTCAGGCTATGAGTCATGTGTTGTCTAATTCATTGTTTGCCTCCAATGCCAACTAGGAAATATCTACCAATGTCCCCACTGTGCAGAAAACTGATCACAAGTTAATATATCAAGGCTCTCCACTATGTTTCTCTCTTTTAAATACCCGCTCCCTCATGCCACATGGGGTTGAAATCAAGGACCGATTCACCAATTCTACTCTGGATTTTCTGGCAGTGACTGAATCATGGCACAATGAAGCCACGCCATCTGAACCACATTAGCCATTCCACCCAACTATCAAATGTTCCGGGCTGATCATTGTAATGAAAGAGGTGGGAGGGTGGCCACATTGTTTATCGATCAGCTGAACTGCCACCTTTCATCTCACGTGTCCACTGATGACTGTGAAAGCCTAGTTGGCAAACTCAAAGTCAATGACAATATTTCTGTCACCATCGTTGTCCTATATAGACCTCCGAGAGCTTTGCCCCTTTTTGAGGAGCAATTCTTGATACTCATGAATAGATCACTAAAGCCAATACCTCCATCATCATGCTCAGGGATTTTAGCCTCTGGCCGACGCCCCTTCAGATAAACCAGCTTCCTCTCTACTTGCTGCCCTGTATTGTACAGGGTTCTCCCGATGGGTGGAAGGGCCCACTCATGTTAGGGGTCACACGATTGACTGGGATTTATCCCATCAGTTACTGATCAACAACATGTCTGTCACCCCATGCCCATGGTCTGATCTTCATCTGTTGACTTTTTTGATCATTCCTTCAGCACCCCCTCTTAGACTTGATGCGTTCCCAAGACCTACGAAACAATTAGGAATTGGAGAAACATTACCCCCCACACGGTGTCCAGCCCTAAATTCCAAATTAGGTCATCTGGATGAGTTCAACTGTGCTAGTGATCTGGCATTACATCGTACTGATACTCTGAATGAGGCCGTTGATGCCTTAGTCCCACTCAAAATGAAATCTGTGAAACCAGAAACCAATAACAGCTGGTTTTGCGATGCCCTGCTTGACCTCAGGCATCTTATGATGGTGGCAGAAAAAGAATGGTGTAAAAATCTTTCATCAGATTCACTGGCCTCCTACAAACACTCGGTAAAGAAGTTTAAGGTCATCATTGTCCAGGTCATGACCTCCTGTTACAACAACAGGATAGCACAGGCTAAATCAAGCTTGAATGAGCTCTTCATGATCCTGAGGAAATCTGATGGGAAGGCTTGTACTAGATCAGCTCCTATTAAGGACTCCATCTGGTGCCAAGGAATCCATAATGTCTTTGTTTGTGGCTTCACATAAGCAGAATATTGGTGATCAAAGGGAGACCTACACCTCTCTAGGGTATGGTCCCAACAGGGATCTGCCTCCTAATCTCTCAGCTGCTCTAGACAGGCCCATATTACACTTCACCCAAAATGCAGAGGGCAAAATCACACATTTCATAGCCTGCATGAAACCTGCCTCTTTTCGGGGTGACACTTGCCCATCTAGACTCCTTGTAGGTTGTCTGGATGTCCTCTGTCCATTGGTGACAAAATTGGCTAATCTTTCCTTTGCTGAAGGTCATGTCGCACTTCCGCTTAAAGGGGCATGGATTACTCCTTCATTGAAGAAGAATAACCTTGATCCCCTGCTTGCAAAAGACTACCACCTAATTACCAATGTGCCCTTTCTCCTTAAGATCATGGACTGTGTGGCCTACCTTCAGTTCCAGAAATATATTGAAGGCAATAACATCCTAGGTCCACAGTAATCCGGCTTTCGAGCCAGACATGGCACCAAGACCACCATGCTGGACTTGAAATCTAATCTCGCTAGCATTGTGGACCAGCCCTTCTGATATTGCTCGATCTGTTTAACGCCTTTGACCTGACCTGTTGGTGGCATGGTTAGGGTCCGTGGTGGGCTGTTCTGGGTTGGCAGCCCAGTGGGTTCCTTCCTTCTTTGGCTTCTGCAATGCCAGAGTAGCTACTAATGGTGCCAGGTCCATGCCAGCGGCTATCTCGTGAGTGGTTCCACAGAATTCTTGTATTTCACCCACCTTCTTCAACATGTATATCTTGCTGCTCCTGAGGCTCCTTAGTAAACTGGGTGTCCTTTATAGCAACTACGCAGATGGTACCCAGGTCGTCATGAAGCTCACGGCATTCACTCACAAGACACTTTCGCTGATAACACAATCTATGCCACCATCCATGCTTGCATGGCAGCCAACTCTCTGCCCCAAACACTGACAGGACCGAACTCTTGATAGTTGCCTCTGGGCCTAAGTTCAAAAAACGTGCTCCCGTCTATAAAAGCTTTAACATTGCAGATAGCACTCTCTCTGTGGCTGTGTGAAGACTTTGGGCGTCATTCTGGATGTCAAGTTGACGATGAAGCAGCACATAGCTCATATTCAGTCCTCTAGCGTATTCAGTAATACATTACTCAACCACATTCACCCATTTATCTCTCCCAGAAATAGCTATCTTTTTGGCCTAATCCCTGGTGGATTCTCAGCTTGACGAGTGCAACAGCCTGTTGATTGGTACTTCACAAGCAAATATTTCAGTGCGGCAAGTAACCCAAAACGGGCTGTTGCAAGCCATGTTTGGCTTCACTATGCGTGATCATATTACCAACACCAGGAGGCAGCTGCAGTGGCTGCCCATGAAACACTGCATTGCCCACAAAATCTTGACATTGGTACACAAGTGCTGGATCCACGAGGCTCCAACATACCTCACCGACCGCTTGAGGCCATACAAGCCAACCCACACTCTCAGGTCTCAGGATCAAGCCAGACTCCTCCAGCCTAGATTCAGGCTGGCCGGATTTGGGGGTGCAGGTTTCAATGTTCATGCCCCTGCAACCTGGAACACTCTCCCACTCGACCTAAGAGAGATTAAAACCACAAATAACTTTCATAAAACGCTTAAGACATTTCTTTTCAACGGCCCAGTGGACTGAGTTCATTCCTCCTCTTCTGCACTGAAATCGGCCTGTCCAGTTCCATCCTTTTCCTGTTTGTACATTTCCTGTTTTGTCTTTTGTGCGCACTGAGGCCTGCTGGCGTTTGGCAAGTTATAAACATAAAAATAAATAAATAAATAAGCACCATCAGAGTTATAGCTATAATTTTGGTAGAAAGAGGCACCCCCTTCTCCGTCAAATATTTTAACAACTACTGGATGGAATAACCCCAGAAACATCCTGGAAATCGAGTCACTGCTTCGTGCCCAAGTAATTTGGTACCTTGTCCAATTCCGTGCAGTGGTTTTTGGTGTACGCTGCACAGAAAGGTTGACTTTTTTTCTATGGGGGAAATGAATGCGACTAGGCCAAAAACAGTGTTAATTTGCATTCTTAATAACTTTTTCATTTTTCTACGAATCTTTCCAAAGATGTCCAGTCTGGGGGCTCCAGCACCATCAGAAGGGCCAACCCCCCCCCCCCATACCCTCCAGTCCCCAAAGGCCACACCTCCTGCCCCTATTAGAAAGGAGGCAATTTTAGTGGTGTATACACCAGTGGGACCTGGGGGAGTGGGTGCGTGGGGAGTGGCTTTCACTCTAAATGTGCAGAATCAACCTTAGAGACATCATTCTGAGAGACTGGACTGCAGGAGGCACAACCAGGATTTGTTTGCAAGCCCCAGACAATGATTTATGCCCCACATCCATGATAATACAACTGACCAGGGAGATGGAGGGCCAGCCACACATCTAAGTGAGGTAGCACACTTATTGAAGCAGGCTGCCTACAACTTTTTTCTCAAACCTAAAATCACAATTTGTGTTTCTTTAATTTAAAGTAGGTGCTTTGTTTATCGAAACATAGCATTTTTTCACATCATGCTTAAACAATAAATGACTGGAAATGTTGTTTGAACACACATTTCTGTTGAAGGTTCATCAACTGACTGGGGGCCCTTACAAATTGCATTCACAGTATATATTCGGATGCATCCATTTCTTGAGTATAAGTGAAAAGGAATGGTTAATAGTAACAAAAATGTAATTCTGGAGGCTATTGTGTAGAAAGATCAAAAAGTGACAGGTGCAACGCTTTGTACTGAGCATTACCACTACTGTTGCTCTGTGCAACATTCCATGCCATAATTCGTCTGTACATTACAGAATGGTACAACCTATTAGCAAACTTCTCTTGGTGCTGTCACCAAAAGATGCAGTTCAATCTCAATGTCTAGGCCATGTTCCCTTTGCACTGGAAGACAATCAACCACATGCACTTTTAGGCTTTGTGTTCTAGCAGTTTTCAAAGGGCTTCTCATTGACAGGGCCAAGGCTGATTTGCAAACAATGGTATGGAAGGCTGGCCTGAGAAATGACAGTGGTTATAATTGATTCAGATACTTTTGCCTATTAGGTACAAGCCAGATCTCATGCAGTGAAACACATATGTGAAGAGAAGCACACAGCCTATTGTTGTGCTTGGTCATTTACCACCCAATCACTAGCCATGGCTATGCATTGCCTATGGCAATACCACCAACTACCTGCCCCTCGCCACCAAAACGTAATCTTTCTGGAACTCTTTGATCAAGCTCTATCACAAAGTAAAACCAAACGTGTTGCTGTAGGGCCTGCCAGTGTTATATATATGCATGCTTTTGAGTGTGTCATTACTTAATTGACTCTGTAAATGAACTCCTGGTGTAATAAAAGTCTCTTAATATATGTCTTCAGTCAGTTGATTTTATAAGCAATATCTTTTGCTATGCCTCTGTTCCTTGCACTTAAACAAGCTATCACAACGTCAACAGTTTTCGTTTCAGTATAGGTATTACCCAGAAATTTGTCAGGAAATGCAATCATATGCCTTTATACTCAAACCGTTTTCCAGCTGTTTCCATCGTTTGGCCAGGTATTACCCTTATGACAGTGCCTGGCTAATACCTTTCCAAGCCTAATCAAAAGCCAAGCTGTTGGCTTCAGTTCTTTCTCCCTAAGTGAAAGTGTATTTGCCCATATATGGGCGCCTTGCTTTCTACACCTAGGGAATCAAGCAGCACCTGACTGAGTTGATCCAACAAGGCTCTGCCTGAAAATGAAAAGGCAAGGACAACTTGTATGGACCAGTTTCAGATCTTCTCATGCTTAATTACTAGTGGGGCTCGGAACTAAATAATATGTATCAGTGTGAAAGCCTACTCTACTCGCCAGAACATTTCATCATTCTATTATTCTACTACTGACTTGATAACCCCGTACTGTTTGAGTAACTTGGGAGAGTTTGCATGCAAACAAAATACATTATGTGTATTGTGTGTTTTGTTTGGAAAGTATAGTGTAAATCCTGGGTGCTGGGTGTTAAGGCAGTGCCGGAAATTAAACATGAACACCAGCAAAATAACACAAGAGCAGAGCATTTCCTATAATGTTGCGGGCAAAGTATAAAAGTGTGCATATTTTAAAAATAAAAAACAATATTTAAATATTCCTAAAGAGTGCAATCAAGGGTTGAATTTAACATTTGGATAACAGACTAATGCCTATGCCCCCCTGTGCAGCGTCTCTTACCTCAAATACAAACAGCCAGGGCTGCACAGGCCCTTCCAGTGAGGTCCTATTTTTTTAGCGTGTCTCAGAGGCAGATTATTTACAACAGGAAGCGATTGGAGATGAGAAAAGGTAATAGGCAGTGACCATTGCTGTGGGACGTTTTTCTTACAATTATATAGGGACTTAGCAAGCTATTTAAGTGTGATCGTTGGGTGATTAGAAACCGGAAAAATCAGGTGGGAACCACCTAATTATGTCTAGCGCTCACACATACCTCTATATGAGCTTATTCCTTTTTCATTTTGTAAAAAGGAATGTTTTTTCAAATATAACCAAATGGTTATTTCCTCCTCTTCAAAATGTATTTCTTTTCAGTGTGTCTATCTCTTTAATCCAACAACAAAAACGAAATCCTTGGCTGAATACAATTCTCCAACAGTGTTTCATTCACAGTTTTGAGGCAAAAAAAGACCTGTGGTCTATATGAAACACAATTCAGCCAATGCAATTCGGTGTACACCACCATTGTCAGGGTTATAAGTGACTAACATTTTCAATTCAAATCATTTTAACAGTTTGATAATGTTCACACATGTATCCACAAAACATATTCACAAAAAAAATGCAAAAGTATGTATCAAAGATGTTTTCAAACACATTCCGTTTTCAACAAGAATTACAAACAATGCAAAACAAAAGAAAGCGTGATCAATCTCATCATAATGATTGCCAGTAGTTAATTTCTTTGCTTTACAGCAGCCCTCGTCGTAGATTCTACTTGTTTAATCTTCTCAAGAATGGCGTCTCCTATCGAGCGAGGATGCCTGCAACAAACATCTTCATCAGAATACTCTATTATCCTTGAATGTGATCTGTGCAAACCCTGTCCTCATTCAGCTCCTTACATTAGCTCAATCCGTCTTCTGCAATGCTCTCTGAGGAAAACCGCGCGAATGCGAGGTCTTCGGAGGCTTTATAGGTTGCCATAGTGACCACCCAGGTGCCGCCCAACAGCTGGAAACATCTCCAAAGGCTTCGCCTCGCGTCCCACCTTCCCATGGAAACAGGAAGGCAGGACAAAGGTCTCCTTGGCGAACGTACGTTGCATTAACCTCAAAGGTCACTATGTATACGTTAAACATGCTTGTAAGACCAGTTGTTAATCTCATATGTAGAAACCAGCGATTAATACGTGTTCAGTTTAACTAAAAGTTCTCATTAATGCTTGTTCGCTGCATTAACATAAATAGACACGTTGTGTATAAATATTTAGAACACTTGCTTACTGGGTTACACGTTACTGCAAAACCTCCATTGCATTCATTCTCAGTATTACTCTGGAGGAAAAAGTGTCAAGCTTGCCGCACCCCGATGATTCCCTACGTTGGTCTCCTTAATACTCGTCCGCTGCATTAACATAAGTGAACACGTTGTATGCATATATGAAAGTTGTGTTTTCTGTATAGTAAACAAAATAGGAGGTCATACGAAGCATTAATTCTAATATACCGCAGCGTTTGCTTACAGATTCTAAACACACGCTCGGTTACCTGTTAGTGCACAAACTCTATCCCGTTCATTCTCTGTGTTAATCTACAGATCAAAGTGCCATGCTGGCAGAATCCTGCTAATTATTTATGTTGGTCTAATTCATGTTCATAAACATACACAGGGGTGACTGGCACATCTCACACTGAAATCACTAATCATGCAACAATAATATCAATATATTGGGCCTTATTACCCGGTAGGCGGTGAGCCATGGCGCTGTTAGCGCCATGGCTCATGCCGGTAAAATACCGGCACTGCCTTGGCGGAAAGGGGATTTACCGCCCCATTCCAAGGTTGGAGGGGCGGTAAATCCCCTTTCTGCCATTGCCCTTCCCCATTCCCATTTCTGCCTCATAGGGCTCTATGGGAATGGGGAAGGCGCTAATTACGGCACCGCAATTTTGCGGTGCCGTAATTAGCTCCGAGGTCCCTTAGCGGGTTGGATTTTAACGCCTGCAAAAAGCAGGCGTTAAATCCCCCAACCCGCAAAGGGACCTCGTAGTAAGGCGGTAAGGATTTACCGGTACCGGTATTTTACCAGTACCGGTAAATCCTTACCGCCATCCGTGTAATGAGGCCCATTATCTATGTACAAGTCTCTAATCGCTGCTTGGTGTCACAACGTCAACTGGTATTGTTCTTGTCAAGGTGATGCTCTGAAACGTTCAATATACATGACAGTACATATGCACTCCTGTTGGTTACTCTTACGTACCACCCTGGTGGTTACTTATCTTTCATGTTGTGAAAGATACTTACTAGTGTCTAGAAAGCCTATTACAATAATAATTCTGACTTATTTACATATTGTTATATTTCGGCTAGTCCTCTTCGTACTACTGACAATCTTCTTTCACAAAAAACACTCAAAATTAATTTCCTCATTGAGACCTCTTCGTGTCAGGGTTCCCAGTTTGTCTATCCAAAAAGACTCTCTCTGATCTTGACTTTTCTGCATGTTCTCATGTTATCACTTCCAAGATCTGAAATCATATTTACACAAGGTTATGTTTCTTTTCATTCCAATGGTGTGCCACCGCAGAATTAGCATTCTGGTTGCGGTTGCAAGACCTATGTTCATTCCACCTCACTTTAGCGGTCCCTCTGTATTGACCTACATAATATAAGCCACATGGACATTTGATTGGGTAAACTATATGCTGGGAGTCACACTTCGCAAAATTACATAGTTTGATCCGTTCACCCTTATGGGGGTGATTGATGATGTTACCTTTCAATACGTATCCGCAATTACTACAGTTCAAGCATGGATATGTCCCTGTGTGCTCCGTGTCTTTTTTTATTGATATATATCTGGTTTTCACCAGTTTGTCCTTAAGGTTTGGCTCCTCTGATAAGCAGAGGTGGGAAGTTCTTTGAACAAAGGTTCAACGCATTCATCACAAAGTAATGTCCTCCAATTCTTCTTTATGATATTCTTGATTCGATTGCTTTGTTTGGAGTATTTTGACACAAATACCAATGGTGGCTCTTGATCTATTTTATCTTTTGATTTCAATAAATCTTCTCTTTTTTGCGGTGCCAGCTGTGTTTCTGCCAACTCTATTTCTGTTTTCGAATATCATTGTTTAATGAATTTGTTTCCCATTCTTGTTATTTCTTCCTCATAGTCTGATGGTTCGCTAACAATCCTTTTTAGACAAAGAATTTGGCTATAGGGCAAATTGCTGATGATGCTTGGCTGATGGAAACTGAGCCTGTGCAGGAGGTTGTTCCTGTCCATTGGTTTCCGATACACATTTGTCTTATATCCTGTTTTTGTGGTTGTCACATTTACATCTAGAAAGTGTATAATTTCTTTTGAATGTTCAAAGGTTAATTGTATACGCGGGTATATTGTGTTGAGGTAAAGAAAGAATTCTTGTAAACTTTATTCTGTATTTGTCCATATCCCAAAAATGTCAACAATATAACAAATCCACAATCCTATTTTCTGTTGCCATGCCGGATGTTTGAGGACATGGTCTGTTTCAAATGTATGCATGTATGAATTGACATAGGCTGGTGCCATGGTGGCACCCACAGAGGTACCCGCTATTTGTAAGTAGAATTGTTCTTTAAAGCGAATGTAAGAGTTCTCTCCTATGAATTGTAGGAGTGTGATGATAAATTCTTTCTGTGCTCAAATCTCATTTTCTTGTAGCAATAGCCATTCTAAAGCTTCTCTGCCTTGATCATGTGAAATAGAGGTATATAGGCTTCCTACATCAATCGTGAACAGAATATTGTTAGCATTATATGTGATTCCATTAAGCTATTGCAGAAACTGTGTGGATTCTTTAACATATGTACTTGTTTTTTGTACCAAAGGTTGTAGGAAATAGTCTATGTATATACCTAGTGGTTGAAGTATACTGTTGATACCGGTAACAATAGGTCTCCCAGGTGGTTTGTTGAGGTCGTTATGTACTTTAGGTAAGTTTAGGAGTGTGTAATAGGAGGGTAGTTGTTAGTTAGGAACTTATATGTATGATGGTTAATCCAACCCAGTCCTTCTGCTTTCTTAAGTAGCTTATCAAGATTATGTTTGATTGCAGCTGTTGGATCCATATCAAGTTTTGCATAAATACTTGTATCACTTAATTGTATTCTGCATTCTTCATCATAGTCTTTAGTGTCCAACATCACCAGCGCTCCCCCTTTATCCGCTGACCTAATGGTCACAAATTCATCACTATACAACTTCCTAATTAGTTCCAACTTGTGGGGCTTCATGTTCTTGTATCCTGTGTTTTCAAAGCTCACCTTTTCATGATCTTTAATGGTTTGTCTGTGGAAGATCTCAATTGATGGAATACTTATTGGTGGTATAAAGCTGCTCTTTCCTCTGAATCTTTCATGTCTACTCCATCTGTTTGTGTGACTGATGTTGCCCCCAACGCATTGAAGAAGACCTTAAGTTTCATCTTTCTCAAAAATTTTAACAGTTCAATCCCGGTATCAAAGAAGGTGCTACTATATGTGGGCACAAAGGTGAGCACTTTGTGCAGAGTACTTATCTCTTTCTCAGTCAATGGGCCTCAATACAACCCTGGTGGTAAGGCAACAATGGCGGCGGTAGTACTACCGGTGCCATTGTTGTCTCACCGGCTCATTATGAGTTCTGCTTGCAGGGCCGCCCTGTACGCCTGGTCAGACCAGATGTGAAGAGCGGCGCCCGCTAGCAGCATAATATGCTAACAATGGTCCTGTCATTAACGGACCATTGTTAGCATCCTCCCCATTCCCATTGAGCCCTATGGGGGCTCGAATGGAAATGGGGATGCACCGGGTATGAGTCCCACGAATGGGAATTACCGAGCCCGCAAAGGTCAGACTGGTCCGGTAATTTCCATTTTTTCGGGACCTGGACCCGAGTTTGAGGGTACCCATGCCGCTAAAAACAGCATGGCTACCTCCACAATCGTAATGAGGCCCAATGTCCTTGAAGACAAGTTTATAACAACTTTATTCTACTGCAGCCTCATCAGAGGCCCTTCTCTTGGTCTTCCTCTTCCCCCTCCTTGTTCTTCTCGTCCTCTGTCTAAAAAAGGAACCCTTGATGTACTTGGTCCTGAAGTTCCAGAGGCTTCTCCTTGTTTTTTGTTCTGGGGATGGGTAGAGTCTAAATTGCTGTCTGATCCTGAGCTAGATGTTTCACTTGTGTTGTTCGGTCTGGGTCTAGGTTTTTCTGCTGGTGGGCCGTATTTTTCCATCCAACTATATACCTCATCATTTAAATAGTCATAGGTATCCCTATGAAACTTCCTTATTTTCTTAGTTTCCAACTCCGATTTATAGCTGTCCAATTTCTTATTGATGTCATCAAGAATCACATCCACTTCATTTTTACTCAGTGTTGTTATTAATTCTTTTTCTATTTCTTGGATCTCAGTGTTCAAAGATGTCAGATTATTTGCCAGTTCTTGTATCGTAAGTAAAATCAGATCGAGGGAACATTTGTTTAATATAGCCTCCCACTTTCTTACAAAATCTTTACTTTCTTTGCAAAGGGTGGGACATAATTGTATTCGTAATCCCCTTGGAATGCAATGGTTCTTGTGGTACCTTCCCAATGTTATTGCATGCAGATTGCGATTTATTTCCTTTCTTATTAGGTATTCTAGTTGTTTTATTCTTTTGGCCGGGACCTGTTCTGCTGTTTTGTTGATGTTGAATGTTGAATCAGTAATTGGACCCAGAATCTTATCTGCCTCTTCTATGGCAAATCCCAAGGTTTCCGCTTTTTTTGTTGTCAGGGCTTCAATGTCTGCAAAGGACACTGCGGTAAGTATGTTGTTGATGTTTCAGATGTGATTTAATTACTAGTTATTCGCTTTTAAAATACCATGTGTGCCGCCACCTCAGTTGTGTCGAGAACAAACTAACTGGAAATGGAGAGTAAAGTTGCGCACTACTAGTGCCCACCTTTACTCTCCCTTATCGTTGGGTGACTAGACATTAAGGAGATACAGAACAAGCTTTGTGAAACAATGACCTTGTCATGCATTTCATTTCACTTTGTGTCTGTGTGCGATTTTTTGTAAGTTCTCATTAATTTCTATGCTGCAGCATCTAGGCTTCCATTCAGGATGGGGAAAATAAAGCTACAATCATAGGGGGTCATTTTCCAAATCAAGCGCATTGGAAGAAGTGGTGCTAAATGGATTTATCACCACTTTTTGTGAGCTGTAGGATTTTCTATGATTTGGCAGGTGAAGTTGGATAGTAGATCAGACTTAACAATGCCCCCTGCCAAATCCCATTGGTTTGCCACCAGCAGGCATTTTTACATTGGTGGGAAACCAATGGATTCCTATGGGATACACCTAACATATACACCTGGTAAAAGTGGCCAGATTCCAAACGAATCCATTGTGGATGGCTCCCGCAATCATTAATTGTGGAAACGATTTACACTTTTTCAGACACATAGGGGGTCATTACAAGGTAGGAGGTAACCATGCCGCTATTAGCAGCATGGCTACCCCCTTACCGTGTACCGGGTCCGGGTTCCTTGAATGAGCAATTACCGGGCCATTCCGACCTTGGAGGACCCAGTAATTCCTCATTCAAGGAACCCATCCCCATTCCCATTCGAGCCCCCATAGGGCTCAATGGGAATGGGGAGGGTACTAAAAACGGGCACGTTAATAACGGGTCCATTCTCAGCACCCTGGTCTGCTCGCGGGACCTGCTCGCGGGACCTGCTAAGGGCACCTGGTAAAACCAGGCGTCCTTAGTGGGTTCCCACAAGCAGACTCGTAATGAGGCGGTAAGGGGTTGACAGCTCTGGCACCTTTACCAGCACCGTTAACCCCTTACCGCCTCACTCGGAATGACCCCCATAGTTTAAAAAGTGAAGTGCAAAGAGGATTTTCACCTGTGTTTCACTCTCTACTTTTCCAGTACTTGCTGGAAACAATTAAGATTAATGAATTGCTGTTTTGCAAATGAGTGCAAACTGGAGTGGTCTCCTCTGCAATTTAGTATTCAAAACAAAATGCCCCCTTACTCTTTTCATCAACATGTTTCTGCAATGTTCAATACATTGTCAGGTTGGTTTTTCATATGACTTGCAAATTATTTCTGAAATCCGTATAAAATATAGTTATTTTAGGTATTCAAAACCAAACTTCAACACCTTTTGTATCAACTTGAGCTTGGAAGTTGCATGGTCATGTATCTAAATTTCAGACTAGTATCAAATTCTGGCTTTGCCACTTAACAAAAGTGTGTGATCCTGATCGAATAATGTAATTTCACTATGCCCTACCTGCAAAAATGCGGTTCTCCTAGTAGTGATTTGTTCACATTATAAGCTACTACAAAAAGACTCACTCACTGGTTTGATAGATGGGCAGCAGAGGCGTTAGGACCTGCCTCGGCTGATTGACCTGAACATTTTTTAAACACGCCAATAAGACAATATTCCAACACTATTTTCTCAGCCTTTTGGCTAGTTTCTTGCTGTCCCTCTCTTTCCTTGTCTCCATGTCTCTCTTTGTAAGTGCCCTGAGGCCTATGGCTTAGTGGCACTATAGAAAAATGCAGATAGATAGATAAATAGATAGATAGATATATAGATAGATAGATAGATAGATAGATAGATAGATAGATAGATAGATAGATAGATAGATAGATAGATAGATAGATAGATAGGAAAATTATTATTATGTGGGTCAGGAAGAATAGGGGAATGATTAATAGTTTGTAAATGTAAAAGGAAGAGATTTTGGAGGCAAGGGCTGAAAATGAGAGGTTATTATTCATAATGACTACGGGGTTGCATGCAGAGCTAGTTGGGTGTGCTGCAGAGCCATGCTGTTATTCTAGCAACATGATAGATTTGAAAACATGAAGATTTCTGATTTGGTGCCATTAAGGCAAAGGCAATTGTTTTTCATCTTTAATTTGATGGTGTTGAAGCACTCCGAGACTTCATCACATTTGACAACATCAGCAGGATGTAATCCAGAAAGGGCTTCATTTTGGATGCTGCAGATACAAGAGATTTTGTCAAGAAGGTAGAGCTAGTTGATGGTGTTGAAAGCAGCAGAGAGGTCCAAGATCATGAGGTATGGATGTTTTCCAATGTTTGTCAGATTTTGTGCTCACCTGAGATTTCCTGCGCATCAAGGTTGACGGAGAGGGCGCCCTCCTATGGGTCCTGGTGGTCTTTGTCGAGATATGGGCGAGGTTCTCTTGAAGCCAGTCTGTCCGTTAGATGTAGAAAACAGGCAGAATAACCCCCCCGAGCAGGTGCCTGTTTAGAGAGCAGGTAAACCCCTTATCAAAGGGAAAAAAACCTGCAAGTGTCCTTTTGAATGATGTATAATGTTTCAATATAGTAAAAACACAACACTAATACATGGGGATTCTATCTTTATATTGCCTTATCAGGTTATCCAAACACATGCAGTCACAAACCAGTAGTTCCAGATAATCAAAACTAGCAAGGTGTGAATAATGCAAGCAAATTTTGAATTAGCAAGGTTTCTGAAACAATCCAATATGTAAATTGGCAGTAAGTGCATTAAGCCAGGAAAGTAGAAATTCAAGCTGCAAGGAAGAGGGAATAGCTTGAGACAGGGAACGCGGTAAGCAAGCCCGGAAAGCCTGCAAAGGTCAGGCAGAAAACTTTGAAAGAAAAAGGGAGGGCTGATCTAGGTAATCACATACCTAGTGATAATACGCAATGCAGTTGTGTCCAACAGCAATAGATGTATATGGTACCCGCAAGTGAGAGGAGTTCCAACATGGCTGCTTAGATAAACTAGACCGGCAACTATACTTTGAATGTGCTGCATCAGGAAACACATTGTAAGCCACGGTGTACTGCAGCAAACAATGAGACATGCGCCATGAATACCATAATGACTAAGGTCTGTGGCGCATGACAGTATGCCCCCTTTGTAAGTCAGCACTTCGATGTTTGCCAGAATGTATTCTGTGAAAGCGACATAGGAGTCTTGGAGCATGGATATTACAATGAGGTTCCCGGATCTTTCACTGGAAGGACAGCCTTTCCATTCAACCAAGTAAATTAGACTACCAAAATGGTATTTGGTGTCACAAATACAAGACACCTCATATTCCAATTGTTGATCCAATGACAATACAGGAGGTGGAGTAGGCACTTGTAGATGAGGGTAAAAAAGGCTTAAGGCGGGAAATGTGGAAGTCTGGATGTATCCTTTTCCAAAAAGGAGGCAGTAATAGGCAAAGGGCTACAGGATTGATGATTTGTTGAATGGTAAAAGGTTCAAAATACCTAGACGAAAGTTTACAGGGTGCAAGATGTTTTGGCAAATGTTTAGCTGAACTCTATACTTTATCACTAATTTTGTACATATGACCTGGTGAACGTCTGTTGTCAGTGAACCGCTTTGTGGTCTCTTGAGCTTTCTTTAGATTTTCCAAAGTACTTCGATATACTGAGGATAGACCTGATATCCACTGATCAACCAATGGTACATTGGAAGGAGGCAGATCTAGTGACGGAAGAGCAGTGGGATGGAATCTGTACGTACAATTAAAATGACTTGTTTTTAGAGATGTATCCGTAGAATTGTTATATGCAAATATTGCCACTGGTAACAGTGTCACCCAATCACTGTGAACCTGAGTTGAAAAACACTGTATATATTGTTTTGAGTGTTTGGTTGACTCATTTTGTGGCACCATTGATTTGTGGGTGATGACCAGATGACAGTGCTCTTTCAAATACCGCAATCCTGCAAACATGAATACAAAATGTGGATGTATGTTGGCTGCCTCTGTTTGATATAATGCAAGTAGGGAGTCCATGTAAACTAAAGACATCCTTGAGAAAAACGAGAGCCATTTGCACTGCAGAAGGCAATTTGGAGAAGGGAAATGTGCTAACCTGCAAAAAAGGTCAATGTTGACCATTATTGTAGTTCATCCTTTAGAAGGAGGCAGTTCCTCTATGAAGTCGGTAGCAATAACTTGCAGGGTCGGGTAGGTAGGGGAGGTTGTTGTAACAGACCCACTGGTTTCTTTGATAAAGATTTGTATTCTCCACAAATGGTACAAGTCAGAACATGGTTTTTGGCATCCGCAGTCATGTTTGGCCACCAGAAGTGTAATTGTAGATACCTTATTTTTGTTACGATTCCTAGATGTCCAGCTGTTAAAGAAGCATTACATCTTTGTCATGACTCTTTAACAGCTGGACATCTAGGAATCTTTCCTGTGCAACGAGGTTGATGGAGAGGGTGTCCCTGATGGGGTCTGGTGGTCTTTGTCTCCCGGAGATAGCGGTGAGTTTCTCCGGAATTCAGTCTTCCAGTTAAATGAAGAAAACAGGCAGAATAACCCCCACAGCAGTCGCTAGTTTAGAGAGCAGGAAAAACCTGTATCAAAGGGAAAAAACGTGCATGTGTCCTTTTGAATGCTGTATAATGCTGAAATATAGTAAAGAACATGAAAAGAATAAATGAGGATTATATCTGTATGTTGACTTATCAGGTTATCCACATTTGACAGTCAGAAACCAGTAGTTCCAGAGAATGAAAAGCAGCAAGGTGTGATTAAGGCAAGCTCATTTTGAATTAGAGAGGTTATCAGAAAAGAACTGCACTATAGAAAGTGGCAGTAAGTGGAATAAGCAAGGAAAGTAGAAATACAAGTGCCAAGGAAGAGAGAGCACCGCGAGACAGGGAACGCGGTAAGCAAGCACGGAAAGCCTGCAAAGAGCAGGCGGAAAACCTTGAAAGAAAAACGCATGCGCTGATCTAGGTAATCACATACCTAGGGCCCAATTCTCATATTGGCGCAGTGAGCGTGTTAAACAGCACGACTCACTGCGCCATTTCTTGACGCCCAGGCACCACTGCTATTCCCATGTGGGCCTGGGCGTCTTCGCAAAGCACGACAGTGCTTTCGCTGTAATCCGCCTTTTTCTAATGGAAACAGGCGGGTTACAGAATCTCGGTAGCATTTCCGTTAATTAACGAGGGAATCGTTATTGAACGAAAATGCTGCCGAGAACACAGTTCCTATACACCAAAGTGAGCAGCTTGAACATTGCAGGATGTTGAAACTGCTTACTGTGGTGTATAGGAAAGTGTTCATATACACCCGTGTGTTGTAAGGCTGTATATGAACACTTTCATGCACACCAAAGAAAGCAGCTTCAACGTTGCAGCAACGCTGAAGCTGCTTGCTTTGGTGTACATGAAATTGTCCATATACAACACGGGTGCATGGACACTTCTATTTAGACCAAACAAGGCTTCTTGTGGCACTCCTCCAGTTTAACGGCACCAAAAGAGTACCGTAAATGTGCGCTAGTTTAGCGCACATATTAAACTAGAGGAATGCCACACGAATATGCTTCCAAAAAGCCAGTTTACAAATGTGGCGGGTGCTAGGTTGGTTTCCAACTCATCCTAGCAACCGCAACATATATTCCAAAAGTGGCGCATTCCTCCCGGAAGAATTCGCAACCTTTGTTAAGCCTTTTAACGTCCTTTTCAGTACTTAACACCTACATGAGAATCGGGCCCTTAGTGTTGCGATGCAATGTGGCCATGTCCAACACCGATAGATGTATGTTTGTTGCTTTGATGATGTTTTACTCACTCACCTTTGAGAAGGAACATTGAGGTGTGGAGGAAGACAGAGATTGCAGTAGGGTAGAGCTGAGGGGACATGGTTGGATCCTGATGTTGCAAACATTACCATAAACACGTGTGAATGAAATTGAAAAGTTTTTGGTAGTGGAGGCTTGAAGAGGAAATTGAGTTGAATGTGGAGAGCTATTTGAGGATTCTGAAGAGTTTCACTGCAGAGTTGTCTGAGATATTTGATAATCTGGATGAGTAATAAAGCTTTTTTGTGGAGGTTACTTTTTGATTATATGCTCTGCAAATGATGAGGCAAAGCAAATAGCCATCGTCAGATTGAAATTTTTATTGTTTGTGCACGAGATGGGTAACAATGTAGAGTTGGCTGTAATGTAGACTTACAAAAGGGTTAAATTGGGAGACAGTTGGAATCTGTTTGAGGCCTAAGGGATGGAGGCTAAGGCTTTGCTGAAGACAGACTGAGTGATTTTGCAAATATTGGGAAATGGAGAGGAAGACGTAAAGGAATGTTTAGTATATGTGTACCAAAGGAACAAATACATAATTGAAATGAGATGGAACAGTGATCAGACAATAAAAGGGTATTGATCATTGTATTGGAGCAAGAGATGTTGGGAGTGAAGAGTACACCTAAAATGTGACTTTTCTGATGAGCAAGATCCTGGATCGATTGGAAATTAAGCAAAAGAGATTTGATGTAGGGGTGCAGGAAGGATACTAAGGTGATTCTGTTTTTATAAATCTTCCACTCTCTGTACTGAGCCACCAAGTACTACTGCTGGACACACAGTCATTTTTTTCATTTACTTAGAGGTATTTATTTGTAAATGCATCATGTAAATGTTTTTCATTTTTTCCTTACATTAATACTTTAGTCGTTTTTAGTTTGCAAATACTTATATTCAACGTTCCAATCCCTCATCATATTTTGATTAGTCGATCTATTCTCCCTGAATGGTGATGATATTGTGCTGAACAAAAAAGCTGAAGGTGGCCAGTCAGATGTTAGTGTGGCATCAGTAGTGTAACAGATGAAATGAGTATGTGGCCTTCAGGAAGAAACATATGGAAACAATGAGATAATCAAATTGTCTGCCACAGTACTCACCAGGGAGCCAGCGTATAACATCACCATACTATATTTGATTCAGCAACACCATAGTTGACATGGTACAGATCACCAACAGTATGATATTATGGGATGTGCAGGTGGTTGTCACATATTATTCTGGGGTGCACTATTTCCAGTCTTCACAAGCATAGCTAAACTCACAAATGCACCTTGAAGTCCAGAATGTTCAAAACAGCTCAAAGGTGTGACGCTAGATGTTGATGGTTCACACACTCTAAACAATGCACATGTGATCATCAGTGATGTGAACACTTGGTCATATTAGGGGTCATTGCTAGAAACCTAAACAGGTCAATAGCACTACTGTTTTAGTAACCATTTGAAGGAGCAAGTGCAAACACAGCAAGAAGCTGCAGGAGTTGCTTATCTGGGTTGTAAAAATGTTATTAAAGCAATAAGCGGCTTGACAAAGTCATACATTCATTTACAAAATCAGTAACCAAGAAATTGTCTAGGAACTATATATTATTTGCACATCACGTGCATGCTCATAAAGAAAAATTGGATGAATTACGGGAACTGTTCAAGTCTATGGGCCTCATTACACGGATGGCGGTAAGGATTTACCGGTACCGGTAAAATACCGGTACCGGTAAATCCTTACCGCCTTACTACGAGGTCCCTTTGCGGGTTGGGCAATTTAACGCCTGCTTTTTGCAGGCGTTAAAAACCAACCCGCAAAGGGACCCAGGGAGCTAATTACGGTACCGCAATTTGCGGTACCGTAATTAGCGCCTTCACCATTCCCATTGAGCCCTATGGGGCAAAAATGGGAAGGGCAATGGTGGAAGGGGGAATTACCGCCCCGCCAACTTTGGAATGGGGCGGTAATTCCCCTTTCCGCCAAGGCGGTGCCGGTATTTTACCGGCATGAACCATGGTGCTAATAGCGCCATGGTTCTCCGCCATCTGTGTAATGAGGCCCTATGGTAACGGTGACCGTTAACCATTACCGCCTTACTACGAGGTCCCTTAGCGGGTAGGTGCTTTAACGCCTGCTTTTTGCAGGCGTTAAAAACCAACCCGCTAAGGGACCTCGGAGCTCATTACGGCACCGCAAAATTGCAGTGCCGTAATTAGCACCTTCCCCATTCCCATAGAGCCCTATGGGGCAGAAATGGGAATGGGGAAGGGCAATGGCGGAAGGGGGATTTACCGCCCCACCAACCTTCCGTGTAATGAGGCCCTATGAGTTAACAAGATCTTGGGCCTCATTACGACCCTGGCATTGGACCATGGTGCTAATAGCACCATGGTCCATGCCGGTAACTTACCGACTCCGCCATGGTGGAATGGGGAATTACAGCCCCATTCCGAGGTTGGCGGGCGGTAATTCCCCATGCCGCCATGGCCCTTCCCCATTCTCATTTTTGCTCCATAGGGCTCAATGGGAATGGGGAAGGCTCCAAGTACGGTGCTGCAAATTGCGGCACCGTACTTAACACCAAGGTCCCTTTGCGGGTTGGTTTTTAACGCCTGCAAAAAGCAGGCATTAAAGTCTCCAACCCGCAAAGGGACCTTGTAATCAGGCGCTAAGGGATTACCGGTACGGGTACCCTTACCGGTACCGGTAATCCCTTAGCACCAGGGTCGTAATGAGGCCCCTTGTCTTCGTCATCTTCTAAATTAATTTTGTATTTCTTTTATGCAGTGTGTTATTGCGAGTGGAAGTGATCTAAAAGCATGAACAATATTTGGAAAGAGAGTCCATTCATAAGAACGTAACAGGAAGACCAGTGTAATGGAGAAGTGACAATCCCATCTGAAGAAGGGAGTCAAAAACAACAAAACATGTGACAAACTGACTTTTGCTCTGCAGGAGTACAGGGATGGGTAAGGGCTAAACTGCAGATTCAGCCCCCACATTTCCACAAACCAACAGTGATAACAATCATAAAGGTAAAAGGGGAAATACCCAATAGATTTATCTCCTTCACCCTTTGTGGTAACATGGGCCGAAACAGCAATAGTACAACAGTTCAACAGTTCCAAAATAAAAGAATGTCCAACAAAGGATATATAAAAATATATACTTTAATTACACAAATCAGTTGTGAACTTAACTATCAACATACTATAAAAACCTAACCCGGTGAAAGAATGAAAGACACATACAGAATGTAATGATGCAGAAATCTGGATACTTAGCTGGGAGCAAACACGGGCAAGACATGCAACTAGGAGTTCAAAAAGCATATTTCTTGCAGCAAAAAGGTGCATCAGGTACATACGGTCTCAAAAGGTGGACAAGGTCGACAGGGTCGCTTCAAAGTACCTGATTGCAATATTAGGTAGTTTGATGGTTTCGAACCAGGCTTTAAGGTCATGAAGATGCAGTTGAACCATATTCGGGTGCAGTGAGTCATACTGGGTTGAGCAACAAGCTGATGTTGAGTCGGCTCAAAGCTGGTACAGGGTGTGGATTGAATGTTGTCTTTGAGCAATGTAGTTTGAATGGCTTTGTATGGTTCTATTTGTAGGCCGAGTTATATCGAGACATCAGTAACTTGCTGGTTCAGGTCAACGAGTGACCCAATACTCCAGCAGTTTGATTCGAGGTCCACCAATTCAGACCTGTGATCATGGTGGTCTAATCCAATGTTCCAAGAGGCATCGATTCAATGTCCTCTCCAGTGGCAAGCTAATTATTTGAGTTGATCAGGTAATTTGCTCTGTGTGTTGGCAAGCCGTTATAACGAATACAAAACAGTGGTGGTTCAATGTTCGAAAGAATGCCAAAATCAACACCAGAAGCTCCCTTTGGTTTGAATGGAGTAAACATGATTGGAATGCAGTTTGTTAACTTCAACACAATGAAAGCAGGCCTGCTGCTATTCTGGATTTTAGTCTGCTGTGAAACCCACTGCAGAGACTCTAAGATAAGGTGAGTTATTTCTGGTTCCGCTCTCCAAATCGTGGGAGCTTTGCATGGAGAGTGGCAGGCCTTGGTCCTCAGAAAGAATCAATCCCAAAGTGCTCTGGGAGTTGGTAGGGAGCAGAGTTTGCATCTTTACTGGAGCACTTCTTTGTCACATCAATGGCTGTGGACTTTAAAGAAATCACATTTCCCTAAAGAAATTAATTCTTCCTTAAGTCCTGGATACTGCAAAAGTGAATCAATGAAACGATGGGCGACTCCCACTTTTATTGGCAAAAGGCCACATGGTATTGGAGAAAATCATGTCTGCTTTAAGGGGTCCAGTACCTGTCTTGTGACAAGTGTGCAGCATACAGCAAGGAAGGAGAGGTATGGAGAAAAGCAAGATGAGGGAATACCTCCCCAACTATACTGAGCTCTGTCTGGCTAACCTAAACATGCCTCTTCTGAAATCCATAGCATCAAACGTTCTTTGGGATAAAACATTTCAGTATGAGGCTAGCCCCTTTGTTTAGGGTGTTATATTTTAATTGTGTTTCCTAGGGCAGTTCCAGTTTAGAGTTGCCCTACTCGAAAGAGTTGTAAGTCATTCTATCAAAAAAGATCAAAATAGGGCATCTTCCACTGGCTATTGTACTGTTGGTTTCAGCAGAGACAGACAGTCTTGGGAGAATATACACAGCCTGTCCATGGCTGGACTGGTCTCATATGTTCCATGTGTATGATGAATATGAGATGTGGCTTCACTAAATATGTTAATTACCAGCCACAAAACTCCAAATCGGACATTGCATATGCTTAAAGATTTACCTGCCACCAAGAGGATAGTTCAACATAACTATGCAGTTTTGGGTTAGAGGTGCAGATTTCCAATACATCCTCTATGCTGAAGTGACTTTGCTGTAACAGCAGCTATCAGAAACGGCACATGTGACCCCTGAACCTGCTTTCTGCCACTGAAAATTAGGTGCTGCAGTTCAGGATACTGATTCAGCAGGGCACAGGTGTACACTGTACTATTGGCATGGAATTTGATGAAAGGGGTTCTGGCTAGAAGACCACCCTCTCTAAGATGTAATTATCTGCATCGTTCTATTGTTAATAAAAATCAAAAAGCTTGGGTTTTTACACCTTTATCAGATTGCAATCCATAACACAGCACCTAGCCAAAAATGTTGAGATGCACCCTTTTAAAGAGAAAAAACGACTGAGTCTATCTGCATTTAGGGTGCTGTGACCGAGGCTTGTGTTAGATATCCATATCCAACCTCAGAGGGGTTATAGCCCAATGCAATATCTAGGCACTCTCTCTCTGAGCATGGTCATAGGCCACCTATGAGGTCTGTGATCTCTTTGAACTGTGAAGTGAGGCCCACATATGTAGGGTTTCAGCTCTTGTACCATACCATCCAAACCAGGGCAAATGCCTATTTTTCTATTGTAGTCCAGATGCGCTCTCACTTGGTGAAGCACCTACTAAGGTAAAGTATGCTCGATGCCTCCAGAGTTCTGTTATGCTAGCATTGCACCAATTCCAAATGCATAGGCATCAGTCTGAACGATTCCTTTCTATAATATGGTATCTTTAGTACTGGGGATGTACACAGGCCATCTGTCAAGCTGTGGAAGGATGTCGGACAGGCAGGGGTCAAGGTGACTTTCTTTTTAAATTAATTTAAGGCTACATTGTTAAGGGGAAGGGGCAGTGTCATATACCCCTTCATAAAAGTCCTGTAGTAATCCATTTGGCCAAGCAAGTCTCTCACTTGGGTTTTGGTAGTGAGGATAGCCCAATCCATCATTGTCTGAAATTTGGCCGCGGGAGGCTGCTTCTTACCACCACCCACTTGGTATCCTAAATAAGTCACAGTTCCATGCAGCATATAGCACTTTGAGGCCTTGAAAGCCAAGCCAGCCTTCTGCATGGCTTGAAGCACCTGTTTCAAATGGGATAGATGGTCTTCTCATGTGTGACTTAATAAAGCAATGTCATCTAAGTAGGAAATGCTGAAGTCCTTTAATCTGCTAGTACCTGGCTCAACATCATGTGAAAGGTGTTAGGGGCATTCTTTAACCCAAAAGATATGACAGTGAACTGGAGTAGGCAATGGTGACCTCTCCTTTGCTTTATCTATTAGGCTAACTTTTTTAGGTCAAAGGTATTCATGAACTTGGCAGCCCCTAATCTGTCAATCAGTTTGTCTGCCCTACGTATGAGGTTTGCATCTGTCTCCACAGCATAATTTAGTCTTCCATAGTCCGCACAAAAGCAGACTACAGTATTCCCACTACCGGAATGTGTAGGTACTAGTAGTACAAAGTGAGGCTCGAGTGTGTGGATGGCTCAATATCCCCCAAGTCCAACATCTTGGGGACTGCCTCCTTAATGGTGTGTTTACCTTATAGGAAATTCGGTGTGTCCTAATCTTCAATAGATGACTGTCCATCAGGAGTCAGGGAGAACAGACCTAGTAATTGGCTCAGCAACTGCTGGAAGTCTCGCAACTGCTGCTTGTAAGGTCTCGGAAGACCACAATTCCCTCTAGATACCCATCAGTGGACTAAGTGTGAAACAAGTCTTGGAAGGGGTATGTGTCCTCCTTAGTATCATCATCAGTTACCAGAGCTATCACTAAGTCATCTCAGTGTTAATGGGGATTCAGTCGGCTGACGTGGAGGACCATATGCTTCTGCCTGAAGACCTTGGTATTAATGAGGCAGTTACCCTCACAGATTTTCTACAGCACCAAATAGGGTCCACTTCACTTGTCATAAAGGCCATTGGGCTTGATTGGTTCCATTATCCAGACCATACGGTCTGGAGTGTGCTCAGTCATGCTCATCTTCTGGTCATGCCAGTACATCATGAGCTCCTGACTGACCTTTTGAATGTTGGTACTGTGTTCTCTGTACTTAGGCGATCTTGCATCTGAGGCCAATGAAATTCTCCACTATGTAATTAGAAGGAGTTTAGGGATTGTCCTCCCATCCTTCCCACAACATCCTTAGGGGACCCCTAACAAGATGGATAAACAAGAGATGAAAGGGACTGAACCCTACATTGTTCTGTAGCATCTCCCAATAGTCAAACAGGAGGCTTATGCCACTTTCTACTTGGGGGCTTTTCCAAAAGACCCAGCATGACTAATAGGGCCTTGTTGAACTGCTCATCGAGACCATTGATTTGTGGATGAAATGCCTTGGAGAATTTGTAAGTTGGCCCACATTCATCCCACATATCCTTCAAATACGCAAATATGAAGATGGTTCCCCTTTCAGAAGTAATGTCTTTAGGGAAACCTGTGTGAGAGAATATTTCAATCAGGGCCTTCCCCTCTACAGAGGATTTGATGCTCCATAAGGGTACTGCCTCTGGGTACCCCGTTGGCATGGTCTACTGCAACCAACATATATTGATTCCTTGAGGTGGTCTGAGGATCCAATGGACCCACAGTGGCCATGTCTATTCTCTTAAAAGGCCTCCCAACTACTAGTAGTGGAATGAAGAAATCCTTTGTAGTTCCACCAGACTTACTGGATGCTTGGCAGGTATAGCAGGAGCAGACAGCTTATTTTATGTTTACTCCCAATCTTTGGCACAGTTGCATCATACCCATAGTGGTTTGCTCCAAATAATAATAATAATAATTTTGCATTTATATAGCAATACGAGATCTCAAGCATCTGACCGCTGCTTTTTATTTCCCACATTGTGTGGTGCTCATTTATCGATCTCGGAAGGACAAAAGGCTGAGTTTGGACCTGCCGGGATCGAACCTGCAATGGCAGGCTCAGCAAGGATGTCAAAGTGAGCGCTCTACTCTCTGTGCTATCTGACCAACTTGAGCAGGAGACAGGAAGTAGAGGTATAGAGAAAAGCAAGATGTTGGAATCCTTTCCCAATTTGGCAGAGCTCCCTCTAGTTATCCTGACCCCACATTTTTCTCAAACCAATAGCATCATAGGTTCTTTGGGATGCAACAACATGGTGTGAGGCTAATCCCTTTGTTGAGAGTGTGCCATTTGAATCATGTTTTTTCAGGACAGTTCCTGTGGGGTGCTGTCCTGGTTGACAGAGGTGTTACTCAACCCTAAAATGATCAATAGAGAATCAGCTCCAACTGACTAGTGTCCTGTTGGTTGCAGCAGAGACAGCCAGTCATGGGAAAATACACACAGCATGTCCATGGCTTGCAGAGGCTCACAGTGTTGACATATGTATAATACAGACGTGATGCAGCTTTACTAATTATGTGAATCACCTGCCACCAGACCCCAAATCAGGCATGGCATATATCTAAAGATTAAACTGCCATCAGGATGATATTTCACCATTATTATGAGATTTTAGGAAGCGAGTGTGTGTTTAAATGCAACCTCTGTACTGTGGTGCCTTTTCTTTCACAACAGCTCTTGACCAGGGCACCTGTGACTTCTGAACAGGAACTGTGCCACTGAAGAGCAGACACTCCAGATCAGGGTACTGTTGAAGCAGGGCACACGTGCACACTATGTTTTGGCACAGAGTTTGATGAAAGAGGGGTCCGGTTAGCAGACCACCCTTTCTGAGAGAGATTTACTTGCATCATTTTATTATTAATAACATTCAAATAAACCAGAGCTTTTACACCATTGCCAGATGTCAATCCTTCATGACCCTTGACAACAAACGCTGATCACTTGGCTGATACTTCGGTTAGGAATTAACTTGAAACACATACCACTTTATAAGAAACATAAACTTACAAAGGAACAAACACTGTTCTAACATTACAAAGATGTGCTCCCTTGTTTGCACCAGATTGTGTTCACTCCATGTTCATTGCGTACCTACCTTGCAATTACCTTTTTTATGAGAGATAATTAACAATTCATTAGTAATGACAACTACATTTCTTTCTGAAACACAGCCTTGTTGTCAACAGTGCTGCACAAGCAGAGCAGCTGCCCAAAAAAGTGCAAAGACTGTTGCCACCCTTTTACTTCATCAAAGTGATACAGAATGCGCTATCACACTGTCTGTAAAAATGCAAGTTAATACACCTCTCCAGCTGCTTATTATGCAGAAGTGTGCAGCTAAGGTAAATCCCACGAATGCACAGAGCTAGCCACTATGGTAAAGTAAAACTACAACACAATCGATAGAAAATAACAACAATAATGTTATTCTCTTTTTTCCACTGGTAAAGAAACAGTAGTTCATCAGTGTGCCAGATGCCAAAACTCGGATTCTCTATCTACCAATCCTGGCACTGCCTTATTCTGCAGTCTGTGGGGCACTGTTGGAAACCATGTGTTTTACATAATCATGCATTCCACATAGACAAGTAAAATAATTTAGACATGCTAACTGCACCTGCCCCATTCATATAGGGTTTGTGCTTTTTCACATTTCAGTGTTCCCTTATGTATGTACTTTGTTATCATTTGAAGTAACACGAAGTAACAAGAAATGAAATTACAATTTGGACATACAGTATCAGCCACATTTAGGTCTCTAGGTTGAGATTAGCTGTGTAAAGGTTCAGGAGAGGTATCTAGAAATAACAAAAATAGACTACACAGGGCCTCATCCCGGCTGTAATACTGCCCAAATGTAATAGCGTTAGCACCCACCTGTCCAGCAGAGAATCATGGGTTAGGCATTAACTGTAAATTCCCATTCCCCATTGGATCCATTAAATGCGGCGTTAACACTGTTACTGCCGCATTTAAGGACTACAGACCAAATCGTGATGAGCCCCACAGTATAACGGAAGACATCCCATGGGAAATCTGATAGAGCCATACACACCTTCTTTAATGAAGGGAAAGGTGGATGACTGGACATTGCAATCCTACCTAATATGGCAGAGAATTTTATTTGGCTCATGACACCAAACATGATAGAGCAACCTTATCTGAAAGTGCAACCTCCAGTTCCAAACAACACGCCATTTGGAACAAGGGATAATGGGAAAAGATAATGAGAAAGACAAGACTTGGTGTTCAGAATCCAAGGGTGATGAGAAACTCGTGAGGAGGGAGGAAAAGAAGGGAGGGAAAAAAAAATAGACAGCAACTCTATAAGCAAATAAAGGAAAAGCTCCAAGCAGACCTGATAATTTCAGTAACTAAAGAAACCACTGGGTAAATTAAGGTAGTTGTACATCCTGGTCCAGACATTAGCATAGTTGAGGAATACAAATAGCAATACATAAGCATGTAGAAATACCTTCTCCCACAGGGCCAGAGACATAAAGTAAGAACATTATTTAGAAACAATTCATCAACAGGGGGACCAACCAAGTTAAATTGAGAAATTTATTTTTTACCCAGATTTCCTATAAAACTTGTTGGTATTTTGCCAAAGAAATGCCGGCACACAATTTATATTACAGAACTCCAGAGGGTAGAACATGGTATTAAACTGGATTTTTCAAAAGAAGTTAAGCAACACTTATCTAATACAGAGCATATCAACTATTTAAAAGGCCTGTAGGTCATGACACTAAATATCCACCAGTCCCCAGAAACAATATCCTGTCAAAGCACAGCTTATCCTTCAGATTAAAGCAATTAAAGGGATGGCAGACCAATTGTTGGTCTAAGGAGTCGTACTATAACTGGCAAGTCCATACAAGTCCATACAATCCAACGTTTCTTCCAGTGGACAAACAAGATGGTACATACATATTAGTTCTAGACCACAAAGGACTCAGCACACACACATGAACAAAGGCAGTTCAAAATATATACAGTTCTGGATTTTTGAGGTGCAACACCCAGATGGGTAAATACAAAACTGTGCTAGACTTGGAGAGTAGGGTTTTCACAGAGCAATTAAATCAATACAGATTCGAATACATTGGCTTCACCTTCCAAGAAAATCACTATTATTTTCACAGGACTGCATGAAGATTCCAGAACAATGTTCATGCTAGAATATGAAACCTAATAGAAGGCCTTCTAAAATGTTGGCTGCAGGTGTGTTACATGTGTGTGGCATCTACTGTATAGATGAGGATTTCACCACCCACTCACAGAAGGTGGATTAAAACATAGAAACATTAGCTTCAAAAGGGTACGTATTCAATTAAAAATAATCAAAGATAGGACAAAGAGAGGTTGCATATTTAGAGTTCACATTATCAGAAGAGGGAAAGAATTTGCATCAACATTTCTAGAAAATGTTCACACTTTCATAACTCTTGCACACTAAGAAAGCTTGAGGCATTACAGGGCTTCCTAAACTATGGCTGTACATACGTTCTAATCTGTGCAGCATTGATAAAACACTATGAACATTAGAAAAAGTAAATTTCCATCTATGAGAGTAGAACACAGAGAACACACACACACACACTCACACACACTCTCTCTGCACAATCTTTACAATCAAAACACTCAAATCTCCCTCCAAAAGAGATGCTCTTAAGAGCAGTGCATTTTATATTACAGAATGTAAAGCTGTTGCTGCCAATTAAACTATACCTCTGAAAACTACATTAGTTCAGCTCAAAACAGCATAGTACTCAGGCATCTTGAACGCTAAATCACAAAGCACTGCAATCAATGGGGTGCTGCCCAAATCCCTAAACCATCTGAGGTGACCGACTTGGCTTTGGCATTGTAACAATAATTTCATAATCAAAAACAAGATTTGGTCATCAAACCTAAAACTCCATAATACGACTTGTGAAATCTCATTGTTTGTTATTCGTATGACTTTTACGTTTCATGCTAGAGGTAAGTCTGCCTCCTAAATTCTCCAAAAAGGGGGTTTTGCGCATCTTTTCTGTGTTGGATTTAAATGTAAAGAAAGAATATTGCCTATTAGGAATAACACACAATTATTGCTGATCAATTAACTGTGAGATCCTGATCACCCATAACATTAGTGTATACCCTGATCAGTTTTTATAACGATAAAGAGGTGTTGGCTATTAAGACTGTCATCTACATAAGATGATATTGGGATAGCTAGACTACCAACAGTGTGTACATCTGCATTTAGGTGACAAAGTTAAAAGTATTGAAAATAAGTAAATACATAAAAAATGATTGGATCAATGATACAACCTTGTCAAAACCCATATTCCATCTTAAAAGGTGGAGTTTTTTTCCCCAATTGGCGGGACTACATCACATCAAAGGGGTCATACAATTATGAAAACACATATAATAAGAATCAATTTGGAGAAGGAGGCAATTCTCAAAAAGAAAATGGTGATAACACTGTAGACCTAGAAATGGGGTTTCATCATGTCATGTATTTTTTTAAAGTGTACTCAACTTATGGAATCAACCTGTAGCAATAAAACATATCTGTTTATTCAGACTGGAAAGCAAAGGAAGGCATGATCTGAGATTAGAAGAAAGTAAAGGAAGCTATTCTTAGTATTACAAATCCCATAACATATGTTTCAGGTATGCTAGCATGATGGGTTATGCAGTCGATTAAGGACAATAAAATAAGGTTTTTGTACCTGAATACACTGTCAGAATTTGGATTACAATTAGAAACGATACACACATTGCTAGCTGAGCAGGGACACAAGCATTCCACACAGCAAACAAAGGGCCTCATTACACGGTAGGCGGTAACCATGGCGCTATTAGCGCCATGGTTGCCGCCGGTATTTTACCGTGTCCGCCTTGGTGGAGGACGGAATTACTGCCCTACTCCAAGGTGAGTGGGGGCGGTAATTCCACATTCACCAAGGCACTTCCTCATTCCCATTTTTGGCCCCATAGGGCATAATGGGAATGGGGAAGGAGCTAATTACGGTACCGCAAATTGCGGTACCGTAATTAGCACCGAGGTCCCTTTGCGGCACCCTACTTTAACGGCTGGTAATCTCCAGTCTGAATAAACAGATATGTTTTATTGCTACAGGTTGATTCCATAAGTTGAGTACACTTTAAAAAAATACATGACATGATGAAACCCCATTTCTAGGTGTACAGTGTTATCACCATTTTCTTTTTGAGAATTGCCTCCTTCTCCAAATTGATTCTTATTTATATGTGTTTTCATAATTGTATGACCCCTTTGATGTGATGTAGTCCCGCCAATTGGGGAAAAAAACTCCACCTTTTAAGATGGAATGTGGGTTTTGACAAGGTTGTATCATTGATCCAATCATTTTTTATGTATTTACTTATTTTCAATACTTTTAACTTTGTCACCTAAATGCAGATGTACACACTGTTGGTAGTCTAGCTATCCCAATATCATCTTATGTAGATGACAGTCTTAATAGCCAACACCTCTTTATCGTTATAAAAACTGATCAGGGTATACACTAATGTTATGGGTGATCAGGATCTCACAGTTAATTGATCAGCAATAATTGTGTGTTATTCCTAATAGGCAATATTCTTTCTTTACATTTAAATCCAACACAGAAAAGATGCGCAAAACCCCCTTTTTGGAGAATTTAGGAGGCAGACTTACCTCTAGCATGAAACGTAAAAGTCATACGAATAACAAACAATGAGATTTCACAAGTCGTATTATGGAGTTTTAGGTTTGAAACCAAATCTTGTTTTTGATTATGAAATTATTGTTACAATGCCAAAGCCAAGTCGGTCACCTCAGATGGTTTAGGGATTTGGGCAGCACCCCATTGATTGCAGTGCTTTGTGATTTAGCGTTCAAGATGCTTGAGTACTATGCTGTTTTGAGCTGAACTAATGTAGTTTTCAGAGGTATAGTTAAATTGGCAGCAACAGCTTTACATTCTGTAATATAAAATGCACTGCTCTTAAGAGCATCTCTTTTGGAGGGAGATTTGAGTGTTTTGATTGTAAAGATTGTGCAGAGAGAGAGTGTGTGTGTGTGTGTGTGTGTGTGTGTGTGTGTGTGTGTGTTCTCTATGTTCTACTCTCATAGATGGAAATTTACTTTTTCTAATGTTCATAGTGTTTTATCAATGCTGCACAGATTAGAACTTATGTACAGCCATGGTACAAAGGCAGTACATAGTACCAGCCGTTAAGGTGGGTTCCGCAAAGGGAACTCGTAGTAAGGCGGTAAGGGTTTACCGGTACCGGTGCCCTTACCGGTACCGGTAAACCCTTACCGCCTAACGTGTAATGAGGCCCATAGACTTTTGTTAAAGCATTGTTTAATCTGTGTAGCATCTCCAAGATCATGCCCTATAGAGAGACATCTATGCTGCGGATGGCAGTGTCAATGCTCTACGACAGCTTGAGCAGAGGACAGTGAAAAGCCTTCGACCAGTCACACCCCTACAGCGGTGCCAAAAGCGTTAATTGCGATCCCTGGGACACTGGACAAAGAGGCAGTGCCAAGAGCAGATATCTGTGTTGCACTTGAAAAAGGCAGTTTTAAATGGAGCTATTCATGTGCCATGAATAATCCATGCTGGATGAAAACAGGACGTATTTGGTATGCAAATTGAAAAAGCTGATGGATGTGTTTAGTCCATTCAGCTTCACAAATCCACATGCCAAATGATTGAAAATCCAGTGGTTCGGAGGAATTAGCGGTAATGTTTTACCACCACTTCTCCCACCACTTTCCCCCATACCGGGACCTAGAATATATCCCCAGAAATAGACAACAGAAAAACTGTAGTAATACCTGAAAATATTCAGAACCTAAAAGTGCAGACCTTATTATAGTCTTAGAACACAATATTCACAAAATGTGTCATTTAAAACGGTAACCAGTGATGTACAGACAAGGCCAAAGGGACATGTTCATGCAAGAAAAAAGGCAGCACGCCTTTAATCACTTTCATCTCTCCTCAATGCTATGATGTCCCCTTATCACTATTTTACTTAATCTGCCATAGATAGAATTTATTTCGAGATTTGGGGGCTTGGGAAGTAGAGTTTTAAATTAGCAAGCTTTCCGCAATTCCTCTGACGCACTGAATTTGAGTGAGGAGCTGATCTCTTTTAAACACGTAGTCAGACTCTTACACACCTGAAAATAATGCACTCCTTCTCCAGGCTCAATTCTGTGAGAAGAACCCTCTCAATAATTCAGATATATCCTGTCTTCAAAAGGGTGTGTCCCATTGTGGGCCTGAATAAGGCAAGAGTCTAATAGCATACAGACTACACCACCCCTCTTGTATTGATCATGGCAAGTTGGAAATCACAAAGTGTTTCCAATCACCAGTCAACTTAGAAATGTTCTTATACTGAACCTCAGGCATGGCAAGTTTTGGAATCATGATATATCCTTTAAATAAAGGAATGACCAGACTTGCAGGCAATTACCTACACTCAGGCTTCTTTCACCAACTATGGAGATGGTTGACAAATATGCTTCTCTTAATGGGTGCTCTGTTCTGATGACGTTGTTAAAGTGTAAAAATAACATTATTTCTATATGTGATGACGTGGATCTGATACTTGTATGAGGGGGAAGATGTGGGATTTTGGGGATGCAGTCGTGCCCCTGCAGGCTCTGTGTTTTCCAACATAGGTAAACGTGTCAGCCATTTTTGCGGTGTAAAATTCAGGGCTTGCAACATGAAGTATTTCAATTTTCACCTTAAAGTCTGCTACTGTTTTCACAGATTTGATCGAGGTTTTAATTCCTCTACATTCCTACTGAAGACGCATTACCCTCTCTGTTAAGTGAGTATGAAACATGTATGCTTGGGAGATATAGTCCACCACCCTTATATCCAGAACTCTGCTACTTCATGGGATTCTGCAAATAGATTTCCACAGGGAATCCCTAACAGAATCCTCATCGTAGGCATGTTGTAGCTGGTAAAGGTGCAAAGGGGAGTACTGCACCAGAATATTGACAACTGTCTGGTGTTTTGCCTTGAGGTGCATTTGCCTGCGCATTCCCTCGGCAGTCAGAGTGATCCTAAGGATCCTTAGAGTTTTGCTGACCTTGCTGGCTACTCTGGCCCCTTCCAGCCTTCCTCTCTATTTTTCAGTCTTCTCATTCTCTCAGTCCTCTCTTTCTTGCAGTCCTCTCATTTTTTCAGTCCTCTCATGCACTGATTGTGGATTAACCGCATTCTTGAACTCTTGGCTACCCCCAGTGACCCAATCTGCAGAGTTTCCTTCAATTCTCTGAAAATACCCATTTGTGGACTTTTAATTCCGCAAGTAATCATAAAGATGTGCTCTCTTACTTTCGTCTGAGTTGTTTGTTTTGAGGAACTCATCTGGGTTCCCCCCTTTTCCTAGGAGTTAGGAGTTTGAACCCTGTCCTGATTGCCCGAATTATTACTTGCCCTTGTATTTCCCCTTGTAATAAAGCTACATTTTGCTCTTACATTCACCATTTCACCTACATTTCTCCACCTCCCACCCCCTTCTCTTTGACCTTCACTATCCAGTTTTCTTACACGGGCCCTAGATGTTAGCACTGATATACTGGGAGAGGCTGCAAGGCACCTCACATAATGAAGCAATGTTTTACCATGCACATGACTGATGTGTGCTTTCATGATTTGGCGTAGCTGTGATCAAGCATGTTTGTTAGGGAAAGGGCATATTTTAATTATTTTCCACCACAAGTAGTAATTTGATAGCAGTTTGCATTATACATTTAGCGGTTATGAATTTTGAAATGTAACCAAGTAAGCAAGGTATTTCAATAATCACAGCACTTACAGTAGCAACAACATTAATTATTTGGTAAGAATGATACAACTACAATGCAAATGTGTACAACTTCCACCAATTACAGATGGCACAGGCACTTTATGATTTTCCATTACTCACCTCTTGGCCTGCCAACCTACAGGTCTGCTGGGCTATGGGTGGTGCTTTGAGTACCAATATGCAATGGAGCTACAAGGCAGCCCCTCGTGAGGTCGAAAAGGTCCTTGAAGAGCCATGACCTTGGATGTTTTGGGCAGATGATGCAAGAATGTAGGTGTGCAGAGCAAAGACACACCAGAAACAAGCTGCACCCAACCTGCCAATGCAAGCCAACCCAGAAATTGAAGTGTGTACACAAGTAGGATGGTTTCCTATGACTTCTGCTTTCCGCCAGCTAAACAGTTATTTTTAGAAGTAGTGACGCAACTGAATGGTCAACACGGTTTATGGCACATCGGCTGATATCCCTGTTATTGGTATTTGGTAAATTCATGTCCTACTTAAAGGAGATGATTTAGGGTTGTTGGCACTCGCTCTTTGTACCATCCACTGAATTTTGGGGATTTGGTAGAGGGTTGCTCAAGGTGAAAACTGCAAATAAATAGGCACAATCTCGCATTTTTGTCATGGGTCCTGGGTCATTGCATTCTTCTTGTTTTAAACAGGGTGAATTGCCTTTACAAGGTTTGATGTTAGCACCACCAGGGCATTGGATTATATGCATCTGGAAACATGTATATTTATAAAAATCACAGGGGAAAAAAATCATTTCTGGCACAAAAATGCTTGCAGAATGTATCCAGATCGAAGAACATGAGTCCTTTAGAATGGGGTAAGAGATTGTGACTTCAAGACCAGATGTTACAGGGGAAGGTTGAAACATAAAGCCGGGACAGAATTACATAGAAACATGATGCAGAATTTAGGATGAAGGGTGATGGACAAGTCTTGTAGTGTTGTCCATGAAGAGTAGGGAGTGAGGAAAACAGGGTGATGCAATAACATATAGTGCTAGGAAAAGGCTCTAAGGACAGAAGGAGAGCTTTGATGTTGGATTTAAATAGTGGTAGAGTTGGAGAAGTACACAGAGAGAGAGCAAGAGCATTCCAGAGCAGTGAAGCAGGGAGAGAGGGTGGAAATGAGAGGGAGCACAAGGGGCTGACATGGTGGCATGGAGGTGAACTGAGGATGATCTTAATGATGAAGGAGGAGATTAGGGAGTGAAATGAGTAGATAGGTTGGGCGTAGGGAGTCCATGGATAGTTTTGAAGATGATGAAAAGAAGTGTACACTTACCCCTTGGTTTCATAGATAACCTGCCAATCTGGCAATGGGCAGAGGAGATAGAGATAAAGCGAGCAAGGGTGACAAGTGTGCGGACTGCAAAGTTGAAGACTTTGTCTAGAGGTAAAAAAGTATAGTTGGGAAGGCCAAAGAGTAGACTGGCACAGTAGTCAGATCTAGAAAGGACTAAGGAGGAGACTAGCTACTTAGCATTACGGAAAGGAAGAGGATGAACGATTTTTCTGATATTGAGGAGGTTGAATCTGGCTGCAGTGGCAGATTTGGAGAAGAAGAGTGAGAGGTTGCGTGATGGGTCAAAGATGACATCAAGGTTATGAGCGTATGCAGATTAAGGAATGTAGTCAGGAGAGAAGAGAAAAAGAGGAGGAGAGGAAGATATAGCCTGTTTGGCTGGAAAGTAGAGAACTTCAGTGTTATTGGAGTTGATCATGAGCGAGTGAAACGCCATCCAATATTTGATGGCAGAGAGTTCAACATTTTTGACAACAGCTCATTGCATAAGTAGTGAAACGGGAAGAAGATCGAGTGTCATCAGTGAAGAGTTGATAGGACAAGCCTTAAGAGGAAATCAGGGTGCCAAGAGATGAAGTACAGAGAATGAAGAGAAGTAAGGGGGTAAGTGGGGCGGTAGGCTGTTTCAGGACACCTGAAAGTGTCGGTGACAGGGTATGAAGCAAACCAAGCACGGGCCTTATCTCCGATGCCAAGAAGAGATAATGTAGAGAGAAGTCAGAAAGGTAGACAGTATTGAAGGTAGGAGGGAGGTCGAAAATAATAAGAATAGATGAAAGGTTTGCATGTCTAGCGGAAGAGATGAAGGTGCTGGCATTGAAGAGAGCTGTCTCGGTAGAATGCAGAGGTCAGAAGCAAGATTAAATAGGGTCTGAGAGGTTGTGAGTATCAAAGAACTCAATGATTCAATTGAATACAACTTGCTCTACGATTTTGGAATAGTGTGGTAGAAGAGAGACAGGGTGAACATTGGCAGGACAGTTAGGATCTAGACCAGGATTTTTAAGGAGGGATGAAAGTAGCTGTTTTATAGGATGGGGGAAAAGTGGCATTGTCAAGAGAGGAATTGAAGTGGGAAGTAAGATGTGGAGCAACACTGGGAGCTATGTGCTTCACAATGTGTGGGGACAGTGGGGTCACAGGAAGGGTTAGCCTTGAGGAGCAGGGCAATAATCCCATCAGAGTTGGTGGGGGCAAAGGAAGACCTAGTTTTGAAGAGGAGGGTAGGTGTAATGGAGAAGAGAAAGTGAGCAGAAACAGGGGATAGAAGGTAAGTAGTGAGGGTATTGTGATTGGTTGACAATTTAGATGTAAAGTAGAAAGCAAGATCATTTCTAAAAGAGTAGAAGAGATGGAGGTTGGTTTAGGAGGTGAGAGAATTGAGTTGATAGATTTTTGGAGGCACCTACTTTGGGCAGATTGAGACAAAATTAGTCTAAGATAGAAGTCACGTTTGGCAGAGTGAATAGTAGTGAATAGTTTTAAAGATCAATGAGATCAAGTTGGAAATCAGAGGAGTGTCTTGACCTTTGCCAAGTGCAAAGCCTTTTCCACATTGTTGTGTTCAGGTTGCAGATGAGAGGTGTAATCCAGTGCCGTGTAGAGGAGGATTTAGGATTGAGTGTAGTAAGAGGGTAAAGAGCAGAAAAGGGAGCACATAGAGCAATTTTAAAGTTTGTGAAGGCTTTTTCAGTAGATGGAAATATGAGTTCAGCGTAGAAGGTAGAAGGAGAGAGAGTGGTGTAGGTCAGAGAGGTAGTCAGGAAGTTTGGAGGAGGGAAACCTGTGCTTATTAATAGTAATAGTAGGTGTAGGGAGTGAGGAAGAGGCAGAAGTGGTGATTGAGGCAAAAATGATCAGAGGGAGAAGGCACAGTTGAGATATTAAAGGCAGAGTGTTGAGAGGGGGGATAGGGTCAAGAGAGTTTCCATTTGAAACAGTGGGCAGGGAGTAGACAGGGGAGAGTGAGTGGTTAAATAGAAAAAAAGTTAAAGTCAGTGGATAGAGTAGCAGAGAGAGAGAGAGAGGGGGGTGGTTGAAGATACCAATGACAATGAGGTGGTGACTGGGAGGGAAAGAGCCAATTAGTTGGGAGAGGTGGTAGAAGAATTGACCTACTGGACAAGGTGGCCGGTAGAGAGAGAGGTAATATGTATGCCATGGGGGAGTGATTGTGGAGATAATGTATTCAAATGAGAGAAAATTAGCAGGAGATAGGGGAGTAGGAGAGATAGGATGTTTGGAGGATAAACATAGTTCTACACCAACGCCGCTGCCAGTGGGGTGGGGAGAGTGAGTGAAGGTGTAGGCAGGGTCATGAAGGGAGCAAGGGTTGCAGAATCAGAGGGAGAGATTCAGGTTTCAGTAGGGGTAATTGGATCAAGAGCAGGAGAAAGAAAAATGAAGAAGTCAGAGGTAAAGGAGATTTTATTGCAGTCAGACTGTGCATTCCAAAGAGCAATAGAAATAGTGTGAGATGTAGAAGCATAGTAACATTGATTCTGATAAATAGAGAGGCGCTGGAGGTAGATGCGAGAAGGGGAAGAGTAATGGAAGTTAAGGTTAAAGTAGGTTTTGGGAACAGAGAAAGTAGTAGAGCTAGAAGAGTAGTGGCATTTGGGAGAAGAGTTGATAGGAATGGGAAAATAGTTTTTCTGCACCGAAATGCACCTCCGATGTGTTTAATTCACATGTGACATACTTCCAAGAACACCAGATGCACATTAATTGTGCTTGTATAATATTACAACAATTGAATGACAATTGTATCCACTGGTAGCCTTACTCATTGTGTGATAAGCTCAGGATGCCAGAGAGGTGTTGCATACCCATGGAAGAAATGGCCAAAGCAAAGTGCACAGTCAACTTTCGAGATGAGATATGGGTTACACATTCTTTCAGTTTCTTGAAACATAAGGAGAATATGTGTTGGCTGCCTGCAGTGTGTCTAATCGAGTGCGCCATCGGAGGCCCTTAGGCACAGCATAGGCCATTACTATTTTGGGTAGATTGTTGATCAACTACATCTCTTTGTTTGCATGAACAGTCCCTGGCAGGTGACTTGGCATCATGAGTAGCAAGCATGGTTGATTGGCTTGTATTTGTTATAAACAAACTATTTTATGAAGATTGGTTTGATATAAGGACACTTACACGATCCTCTCTTTGTAAAAATCATGTAATTACATTATTAGCAGGCAACTATGCAAGCAAGGTAGGCTAGGGAAGTATCATATGTTTGGCATTTGCTTTATCTTTAGTTGAAGTTTGTTGATGACCCTGCATGTCATCTGTCATCAACATTGAGCGATAGAATGTAAAAAGTAAACTTGCATTTGGTTGCCTGTTCTAGTAAATTTGCTTTTAGGTTGCCTGTTCTGGTAAATCTGCATTTATGCTGCCTGTTCTAGTAAATTTGCTTTTAGGCTGCCTGCTCTAGTAAACTTGCATTTAGGCATTTAGGTTGCCTGTTCTAGCAAATTTGCTTTTAGGTTGCCTGTTCCAGCAAATTCACATTTAGATTGCTTGTATTTGTCCACTAGCCACCAGCCCAACTATTCTTGCATGTTCTAGCAAACTCGCATCTAGGTTGTCTATCTTAGTAAACTTGCATCTAGGTTGCCTGTATCTGTCTACTAGCTACCAGCCCACCTATTCCTGCCCATCTCAGTAATCTTGCATGTAGGTTGCCTGTACATGCCCAACAGTTATCAGACAGTGCTTACCTACCTTCACCTGCACTATCTAAGTTGCATTTAGATGGCCTGCACTCCAAGCTAACTAGACTAGCTTACTATGTATCTAACACTATTCTACACAGTTCTACTCAGATCCATCCTCTATTTGACCACCCTTCACAATTCAAACCTATCCCAGCCACAGACCCAGCTACCTCACGGAAGTGTACCCCAGGAGCAAACCATCATGGCCACCAATGCTTGCAGCCTCCAACAGCGTAACATAAGACTCCGCGCCAGACTGCCAAGAATTTATGACCCGCTATCTAAGCCCCAACCTGCTTCTAATCACAATAGGCACACCTTGTATACCACCCACACTCAACCACACACAGATAACATTGTCCAACACCGACTACAACTCAACAGTCGAATCTTTAGAGAATCCATCTCCCCCCAAAATGCCAACACAAAGTCCAGCCGTCCTCTGCCCCAACTACCCGACCAGGAATAAAAGGCGCCCTAATAAATGCCCGCTCTATGGTAGCCCATGCCACTGAAATAGCGGACATAATCCAAATTGAGAACTTAGATCTCCTGGCCATCACGGAATCCTGGCTTCATGCCGCAGCAGGACCAGCCATCATGCTAGCCATCCCAGATAATTATACTTTTATACGCATGGATCTCACCACGTCTAGAGGCGGCGGCCTTGCTATAATTGTCAAAAATCACCTAGCCCTAACACTCTCCTCACCTCATAATACCAACTCCTGTGAATCCCTCACAGCTAAACTCACCATTGCCAACAACCAAACTATCACCATCCACCTGATATATCGACCACCAGGCCCCCTAGGTTCCTTTAAGGAAGACCTCATGAACCTATTATCTGACAATCTAAAAAATTCTACTCAATGTCTCATCCTAGGCGACTTCAACCTTGGATTCAATGACCCACGTGACCCCAATGCCTTACAAATTAACAGCACCCTTGAGGAACTAGGATTTACCCAAAAGATTACAAATCCTACACATATCAAAGGAAGGACCCTCGACTGGATTGCCGAGCATAACTGCCCAACCACCATCACTTCAATAATGCCTCAGCTTTGGTCTGACCACCACATGGTATCCTTCACCCTAGAAGCCACCACACCCACGAACAACAGCATCCTAGCTCCCACCGCACCTACCAGAAATAAAAAAAAATGTACCCCTGAAAATCTTATCCCCCTCATGCTCCCTACCTTAAACTCCATCTCAGATCAATCTGACCCTGCCTCCATGGTAGAAAAATACAATTAAGTGATGCTTGCCTCCCTGGACGCTATCGCACCACTGAAAATTAGGAAGAGCAAACCCCGCCAACACCTAAATACCTGGTTCACACCCCTACTGAAAGACATTAGACAAAAGAAGCGCCTAAGTGAGAAAACTTGGAGATCAGACCCCTCAGACATCAATAAAAATAACCTGAAGAAATTAGCTACCCTCTACAAAAAAGAAATCATCCTTGCGAAAGAAACATCCTACAACACCTGTATCACTCAAGCCAAATCCAATACCAAAGAATTGTTCGCCATCCTAAAGGAAGCAGAATCCCCTATCCAAGCTCCCGATTCTTGCCTCAAGGATAAAGACTGGTGCACAGGCATACAAAATGCCCTGGCCAACAAGATAACAAGGTGGGTTTTAGGCTCTAGGAGTGGAACCTGCCAGTGCTAAGCTCCAATTATATTGTTGTTGCAAGTTTAGGCAAGATCACAGGAGCGGTCTTGGGGTTTAGCCTAAGCCCCAGTTTGGTAAGTTGAAAGAGAAGGGTTTGTTGCTCCCGGCTATCTTGCTAATAGTTTATGAAATAAATATTTTCAACACTTTGGTTGGTACGAAGTTGATTCGTTTATTGTTCGGTGTTTTCCGGTGATTGTTTCTGAATACATGTGTTTATGAGAAACACTATTAAGAACTTTGTCAAGCAAGTTGAGGTCAGCCGACACGTGTTTCGACCTTACGGTCGTTCTCAAGGCTGAACAATATTCAATTAGTGATCAGGTAGTGACATATTACAATTTTTCAGTCGTGGTGTTTTAGGTGATGTGCAAACATAGTGATAGGTAACAACATGACATCAAAACACATTGATGTGTCGATATATAGATATTTTGAAAAGGGAAGAAAAACATTGGAAGAAAAGGAGAGAGGAAGAGACGAGAGAGGTAAGTAGCTAGTTAGAATTGGGCTTGTGGTGAAATAGATTGAGGTGATTGCCTCTTACCCAGTTGCGGTTTGCTGTGTGCCCTCCGTGGGGTTCTGTATTATAAACTGTCCTTTACGGCAGTCCTGGCTCCTGTTGGGCCCTGAGAGAGAAGGAATTGCAAGGGGTTGAAGGGATAGGTGGGATCTTGAAAAGGGGAAAGGTCCCCCCATGGTGCGTCACTGTTCCCATTCGTTTATTTTAAGTTTAAGTTGGCTGTGATTATTGCACAGGAAACCGGTGGAAAACATCAAGGGCTTTTCCTGAATAGCCCTTGTGTAGTTTCACCTGTTGTGCGCGTTGGCAGTATTAATAGTAGTAATATCTAATTGGATGGTCCTAGATGTACATCAGGGGCCCTTTGGACGAGTGCTCCTGTGTGTACCCAGCCATAGATAGATCGCAGTTATCTTTCTGTTGTTGAAAAGTGAGAAATAGGGAATTTTTTTAAAATTAACCTGCGCTAATGCTAAACATTGTCCTTGGGTGAGCAAGGATGCGTGCTGTCCCCATGTTGGGAGGCTCACCTGTATGCTTTGTCTGGCGTCCCCGGCGGTGCTCTGCTGCTTCTGCACACCGTGCCGGGCGGCGCCATAAGAACTGTTTGTTGACTCACGTTGGTCTCCGGCCGCGCATGCGCGAGGGGTAGTGTCTTGGCGCTGGTCCCAGCGCATGCGCGTGGTAGTAAGCGGATTGCGCATGCGCCGCGGATCAGCGAAAGACCTCGAGAGTGCTTATGAGTTGGAATTTGGGGATCGGGGGTGGGTTGGTCCTAGCCAATGGCTATGTAGCAGAAGGGATCTGGGTGGAATGACTTGATTGATGGTGTATTGAGAGTCTCTGGGGGTCGAAAAATGGAACCTGAGTGGGTAATACCTTGGAAGAGTGAATATCGATTATGCCCATTGGTGAAGTGCATAATTGTGAATAAGCGCGTATTGTGGCTTCAGTTGCTAGTTGCCCAATCGTGGGGTCAATTTGGATTATGGTGTGTGTGGCATGGTCGCTTATTGGGCCGTGTTGTGCCCATGACTAGGATCAAAGGTCCCTGTGGGGGTTGGAGATTAGAAGTCAGAAGTCAGAAAGGATGTAGGAAAGGAGGAGCATGAAGTTTACAGGAAGACATTTAAATCATGGTCTTTGTTGAGGCCGTTTTTCACACATCTGAAATGACAAATTAAACGTGCTTCCTCTTGTCTCAGTTTTCGGATTCTGTCTCCTCCTCTTGGGCCCAGCCGGACCGTCTTAAGTCCGATGAACCTTATGTCACTTTTGTTTTCCATTTGGTGGTTCCTCTGCCAGTGGTTTGCCAATGGCAGTTTGGGGTCCTGTGAATATATGCTGTTCATATGTTCTCTAATCCTGAAGCGTGTCTCCCGGATGGTGCTGCCTATGTATATTTTGTTGCAAACACAGATAATTGCATATATTACAAATTTGCTTCTACAATTAATGTGTTCAGTGATGTTGAAGATTGGGCAGCCTGAGAATTTAGCACATTTAGTCTGTGTCGCATACTTGCACATTGAGCATGTCCCGCATTTCGTGAAACCAATTGGTGTTGTTTTACTGAGCCAGTCCTGTGCCGTGATACGTTTGTCTACAAGAAAGGAGGGGCTCAGTAAGGTCCTTAGTGTTGGTGCTCTGCTGTATGACATGCTGGGAAATGTTTCTAATTGCGGCTTGATATGCTCGTCCATGAGGAGTAGTCCCCAGTGTTTCCTCAAAATTTTTTGTAGTGCATAACTGTCTTTGTTGTATCTTGTTACAAATCTGATTGTTGGTTTGTCATCATGTCTTCTGGGTTTTGGCGAGAGCAGTGTTGATCTTTCTAGTAGACAGGCATGTTTTCTTGCTTCTGCCAGGTTTGCATGGGAATAGCCCCGACTACCGAATCTTTCATCCAGCAGGTTACATTCTTCTATGAATGATTCATCTGTATTACAGTTCCTTCTTGCCCGAATGTATTCTCCTTTCGGAATGTTGCGAATGACACTTTTTCTGTGGCAACTTTGTGCATGGAGGGTGGAATTTACTTCCGTTGGTTTGCGGTAAGTTCTGGTAATGATTTTATTCTCTTTGATTTCAATCTTGAGGTCCAGGAAGTCAATTTGAATATTGCTAATGTGGCTGGTTAATTCTATACCAAAGTCATTGGTATTGAGATAGCCCATATATTCATTTAGTTCTTCTTTAGTTCCCTTCCAAATTAAGATGATATCATCTATGAATCTGGCCCAATTGACAATTAGCCTGGTGAATTTGTCTTCTTTCATTGCATGTTTGAGTTCATAGGAGTGCATAAAGCAGTTGGCTAGTGCCGGAGCATAGCTGGCTCCCATTGCGATCCCTTTAGTCTGCTTAAAATATTCTCCATTGAATATGAATATATTGTTCTTGAGAGAGAAGTTCAGGAAGGCTTTAGTCATTTCAACCTGGTCTAGGTGTGAAGCTGATTCATGTCTTAGTAGAAACCCCATGCTGGTTATGGCCAATTCGTGGTCAATCGATGTGTACAGGGCTTTAACATCAAGCGTAGCCATTAAGAAATGCGGTTCCCATTTGATTTTGGCAAGGATCTCTAAGGTGTGCATAGTGTCTCTCAGGTAGCTCGGTATTTTCATGACCAATGGCTGTATTACATTATTGATGTAGCGGGCTAGTGTTTCCGTAATTCCTCCTATGCCACTCAGGATTGGTCTGCCTTCTGGAATCGTGTTGAATGCTTTGTGGACCTTTGGCAGAAAATAGATGGTTGGCATAGTGGGATGGTCTGTCCTAAGGTAGTTGTATTCCTCATCTGTTATCAGCCCCGTTTTTTTGTAGTTGATTAATAGTTCCTGATGTTCTTTCAGAATCTTAGCCTGTGGGTTATTGTCCAATTTGACATAATTGCCGGGTGTTTCCAGGTGGTTGAGTGCCATTTTAATGTAATCTGATTTGTTCATTATTACTATGTTACCAACACGATTCCAGAAGGCAGACCAATCCTGAGTGGCATAGGAGGAATTACGGAAACACTAGCCCGCTACATCAATAATGTAATACAGCCATTGGTCATGAAAATACCGAGCTACCTGAGAGACACTATGCACACCTTAGAGATCCTTGCCAAAATCAAATGGGAACCGCATTTCTTAATGGCTACGCTTGATGTTAAAGCCCTGTACACATCGATTGACCACGAATTGGCCATAACCAGCATGGGGTTTCTACTAAGACATGAATCAGCTTCACACCTAGACCAGGTTGAAATGACTAAAGCCTTCCTGAACTTCTCTCTCAAGAACAATATATTCATATTCAATGGAGAATATTTTAAGCAGACTAAAGGGATCGCAATGGGAGCCAGCTATGCTCCGGCACTAGCCAACTGCTTTATGCACTCCTATGAACTCAAACATGCAATGAAAGAAGACAAATTCACCAGGCTAATTGTCAATTGGGCCAGATTCATAGATGATATCATCTTAATTTGGAAGGGAACTAAAGAAGAACTAAATGAATATATGGGCTATCTCAATACCAATGACTTTGGTATAGAATTAACCAGCCACATTAGCAATATTCAAATTGACTTCCTGGACCTCAAGATTGAAATCAAAGAGAATAAAATCATTACCAGAACTTACCGCAAACCAACGGAAGTAAATTCCACCCTCCATGCACAAAGTTGCCACAGAAAAAGTGTCATTCGCAACATTCCGAAAGGAGAATACATTCGGGCAAGAAGGAACTGTAATACAGATGAATCATTCATAGAAGAATGTAACCTGCTGGATGAAAGATTCGGTAGTCGGGGCTATTCCCATGCAAACCTGGCAGAAGCAAGAAAACATGCCTGTCTACTAGAAAGATCAACACTGCTCTCGCCAAAACCCAGAAGACATGATGACAAACCAACAATCAGATTTGTAACAAGATACAACAAAGACAGTTATGCACTACAAAAAATTTTGAGGAAACACTGGGGACTACTCCTCATGGACGAGCATATCAAGCCGCAATTAGAAACATTTCCCAGCATGTCATACAGCAGAGCACCAACACTAAGGACCTTACTGAGCCCCTCCTTTCTTGTAGACAAACGTATCACGGCACAGGACTGGCTCAGTAAAACAACACCAATTGGTTTCACGAAATGCGGGACATGCTCAATGTGCAAGTATGCGACACAGACTAAATGTGCTAAATTCTCAGGCTGCCCAATCTTCAACATCACTGAACACATTAATTGTAGAAGCAAATTTGTAATATATGCAATTATCTGTGTTTGCAACAAAATATACATAGGCAGCACCATCCGGGAGACACGCTTCAGGATTAGAGAACATATGAACAGCATATATTCACAGGACCCCAAACTGCCATTGGCAAACCACTGGCAGAGGAACCACCAAATGGAAAACAAAAGTGACATAAGGTTCATCGGACTAAAGACGGTCCGGCTGGGCCCAAGAGGAGGAGACAGAATCCGAAAACTGAGACAAGAGGAAGCACGTTTAATTTGTCATTTCAGATGTGTGAAAAACGGCCTCAACAAAGACCATGATTTAAATGTCTTCCTGTAAACTTCATGCTCCTCCTTTCCTACATCCTTTCTGACTTCTGACTTCTAATCTCCAACCCCCACAGGGACCTTTGATCCTAGTCATGGGCACAACACGGCCCAATAAGCGACCATGCCACACACACCATAATCCAAATTGACCCCACGATTGGGCAACTAGCAACTGAAGCCACAATACGCGCTTATTCACAATTATGCACTTCACCAATGGGCATAATCGATATTCACTCTTCCAAGGTATTACCCACTCAGGTTCCATTTTTTGACCCCCAGAGACTCTCAATACACCATCAATCAAGTCATTCCACCCAGATCCCTTCTGCTACATAGCCATTGGCTAGGACCAACCCACCCCCGATCCCCAAATTCCAACTCATAAGCACTCTCGAGGTCTTTCGCTGATCCGCGGCGCATGCGCAATCCGCTTACTACCACGCGCATGTGCCGGGACCAGCGCCAAGACACTACCCCTCGCGCATGCGCGGCCGGAGACCAACGTGAGTCAACAAACAGTTCTTATGGCGCCGCCCGGCACGGTGTGCAGAAGCAGCAGAGCACCGCCGGGGACGCCAGACAAAGCATACAGGTGAGCCTCCCAACATGGGGACAGCACGCATCCTTGCTCACCCAAGGACAATGTTTAGCATTAGCGCAGGTTAATTTTAAAAAAATTCCCTATTTCTCACTTTTCAACAACAGAAAGATAACTGCGATCTATCTATGGCTGGGTACACACAGGAGCACTCGTCCAAAGGGCCCCTGATGTACATCTAGGACCATCCAATTAGATATTACTACTATTAATACTGCCAACGCGCACAACAGGTGAAACTACACAAGGGCTATTCAGGAAAAGCCCTTGATGTTTTCCACCGGTTTCCTGTGCAATAATCACAGCCAACTTAAACTTAAAATAAACGAATGGGAACAGTGACGCACCATGGGGGGACCTTTCCCCTTTTCAAGATCCCACCTATCCCTTCAACCCCTTGCAATTCCTTCTCTCTCAGGGCCCAACAGGAGCCAGGACTGCCGTAAAGGACAGTTTATAATACAGAACCCCACGGAGGGCACACAGCAAACCGCAACTGGGTAAGAGGCAATCACCTCAATCTATTTCACCACAAGCCCAATTCTAACCAGCTACTTACCTCTCTCGTCTCTTCCTCTCTCCTTTTCTTCCAATGTTTTTCTTCCCTTTTCAAAATATCTATATATCGACACATCAATGTGTTTTGATGTCATGTTGTTACCTATCACTATGTTTGCACATCACCTAAAACACCACGACTGAAAAATTGTAATATGTCACTACCTGATCACTAATTGAATATTGTTCAGCCTTGAGAACGACCGTAAGGTCGAAACACGTGTCGGCTGACCTCAACTTGCTTGACAAAGTTCTTAATAGTGTTTCTCATAAACACATGTATTCAGAAACAATCACCGGAAAACACCGAACAATAAACGAATCAACTTCGTACCAACCAAAGTGTTGAAAATATTTATTTCATAAACTATTAGCAAGATAGCCGGGAGCAACAAACCCTTCTCTTTCAACAAGATAACAATGCTCCAGGTGAAGATTCACAACAAAAAGCTTCCATAACTATCTCAAATACTGTCAACATAGGGACCCCCTCCACGGCTACCACAAATTCATTACCAACTCTGAAATCCACTCCTTCTCCACCCACACTTGACACTCCTCTCTTCTACTTTTGCAAGGTTTCCACTAAAGAAGTCGAGAAAGTCATCCTCACTCTCAAACCCTCCAATTGCCAGGGCGACCCTTGTCCAACCCAAACTATAAAAGACGCTGCCCGTGAACTCTCACCCTTCATCACTAAACTCATAAATGCCTCTTTCACATCAGGCATCATACCTAGCAACCTGAAACACTCCTGGGTCCACCCCCTCCTCAAATAGCAAACTTTGGACCCCTCCATCCCAACTAATTACTGCCCCATAACCACGGTGCCATTTGTACTGAAAATTCTGGACAAAGTAGCCTACCTACAAATTCAGCACCACCTGGAGCTAAACCACCTCCTAGGAGTTCGACAGTCCGGCTTCAGACCACAGCATGGTACTGAGACTGCACTCCTAGACCTTAAGGCACACCCTAGGAGATAGAGGCACAACTTCACTCCTACTACTCCTTGACCTGTCTGCCGCATTTGATCTAGTAGACCATGCAATACTTTGCAATCATTTGGTCACGGCAGCCTGCTTCTCCCATGAAGCAGTCTCATGGATCCAGTCCTTCTTAGAAAACAGGACAATGCGAGTTTTCTCTCCTCTAGCAGCTGCAGACCCCGCACCTATCTCATGCAGCATACGCCAAGGATCATTTGTATCTCCCACCCTCTACAATATTTTCACAAAGCCTCTTTTCGATGATCTAGATGGTCTAGGTATCACCTACACTAACTATGCAGATGATACACAGATCCTTATCCCGTTGACGGGAGGTTATGACAAGGATTTGGCCTTTGTGAATAAAGTCTACCTCATCATCCAGGCATGGATGGCCTCCCACGGTCTTTGCCTGAATGATGACAAAACTGAACTCCTCATTCTAGGCACTTCCTCCAACATCAAAAAACTAGGTCCCAACTATGACTCCTTCATAATTGACAATAACATCATTACTATGGCCAAAAGTAGTCAAAACCCTCGGCTTCTACATAGACTCCATGCTTACCTTTGGTAAACAAGTGAATGCCATGGCCTCAGCCACCTCCTACACCTGCAGGTTAATTAGAGCAGCCAAGCCCTTCCTCTCACCTAACAATTGCATCATTCTAGCAAGGACACTAATCCTATCGAAACTAGACTACTGCAATGCCCTCTTCTTAGGTAGTAACAAATACATCACCGCAAAAATACAGACACTTCAAAATAATGCCCTGAGAGCCACCCTAAACTACTAACTGGCTCACCACTAATGACAAAATCCTCCTCAAAACAGCATCCCTTACACACAAATGTCTCAATCAGGCAGCCCCACAATACCTTATAGACAGATTCACCAGAAAAACAGCCTCTCGCCCCCTAAGAAAAGCTAACTCCAACCTTTTGTTAGTACCCAGATTCAAACTCACTAAATTTGGCGGGAGTAGCTTCGCGGTTAAAGAAGCACAATATTGCAACTCCCTTCCCCCTGCCCTAAGGGAATATCTCCCCTACCCCTACCGGCAATTCAGATCTAATCTGATTCAATGGCTAAAAGATCATGATGCCTAACTTCACCCTTCCAACATCTAGGATCTCATGTATTTTTTAGTGTATATTTGCTCTGCCTTATTTATGTCAGACCTGCATTCTTGTAAACTTACTGTATATACATCTGTGACTCCTTGACAATACATAGCTACAGCATTGTAACCGTAGCTGTACCCTTATGTTTAATCTGTAACCTGTAGCCTAAGTTGAACAACCCTCTTTATGCCTTCGCGCCCGAATACCCCTGGGTCTGGTGCGCAATATAAATAATAAAAAACAAACAAACAATGAGACAGCTATTTTTGTGCTTTTCTATAGGTCAAATGTTGATCTAGAGTGTGTAAGCTAAATGGGGTAAGAAAGGCTGTGATATCTGCAAGATGTGGTGAGCAAGGGTGAGAGCGAGATATTGTTATATTCCGTTATGTAGTGCTTTTGGTTCTTCGGCTTGAGGGAGGCCTGACTGGACACACTCCACAGCAGTAAGGGCACAGCTTCATGCAAGAGTTATTGGTGGGGTGTTGGACCATATGGCCGTTTTTAGGTGCTCCACTTTGTACTTAGAGTTTAAAAGCAGAGAGCCTGGATGATGTCTAGTTCACGCTGCATTGTCCTTCTTGTTCTGCAACTGCGTTATTTAATATTTTAGAATGGACAGGAGAGAGGTGGACAGTGGAATGTTTTGTTTTAAACCTGGAAACTGCTATATTAGTAACACTTTTTACATGGAGTTGTACAACTCCACTCTCCATGCACAAATAGCTCAACATGCGGGAACGCAGCACCCTATTTGTGCATATAGTATGCAGTTAAAGGACAGCTCCATGCACTGAGCGGCTACTGTTTGCTTAAATATAATGGGCGTCATCATGAGTTGGACTGTAGCCCCTATATGCGGTGGTAACGCTATTACCGCTGCATTTAAGGGTCTGCCAAAACATGGGTCTCGAGTGTTTACCTCCAGCTCAGAGTTCGGGGCAAACGTGCAGGAAAAATTCCCATTTCCGGGCGCAATTAGCGCTGCGCTGTTAGCGAGCGCACATTGCGCTGCAAATTCCCCATTGTGTCCAATCGACCCAATGGGAATGGGGAATTACAGTTACCGCCCAACTCGTGATCTGGCGGTAATACTGCCGGAGGGTTGGGTGGTAACACAAATACAGTTGGGTGGTATCCCATTTGGGATACCGCCCAACCCGTGATGAGGCTGAATGTAATGCAAAGCACTGCATTTTTTGATGCTTTGGGTGACAATATAGTTAAACAAATGCCACTATCCAGATGTGAAGATCCCTGCGCCCTGGTGGCCATGGTCATCAGGGTGCACCTAAACGGCATCTCTACCTAAGGTGGCACTTCGAAATGACCTGCACCAAAAGCACTGCACACAAATATGGCTTACCAACCTCTCCCATCTACAACGAAGGCCACCTTTCACATCCTGAGTGATGTAGGTTTCAATTATCCTAGCAGCTCAATTTTTGCTGTTTCTTGGTCACTGCTACCTAATTATACAATGTTTGTTGTCCGTTGGTTATTACTAGTTTAAGTGCACCATTTGTGTTTTCTATTGGTTGCTTCAGTCCTAATTGCACACGGTTTGCAGGCTCGTGTTTGCTACTGGACAAATTGCATATTTTTGTTGTCCATTGGGTGTTTCAGACTTAATTAAAGAATGTTTGTTTTCTGATGATCACCATGGCTCTAATTGAACATCTTTGTCGTTTGTTAATTGTTAACAACTTAATTACACTGTTTTCTTTATGATTACTATCCTCTCCCTTCAACTATTCAAATGCCTAAACACACCTTCTTCAGAAACACATCCTCTTCCTCCTCCAGACATCCCATGCCACTCCATCTTTCATATCTCCATCATTTGCACCACTCACCAGATGAACCCAAATCAACTATCCCACTCCAACCGAATCTTTAATTCCCAAACCCCTTGTACCACTACACAATCTTGTTCCTCACCCCACACACTGGTATTACTCACAGTCTTTGAAATGCCCAGTTTGTATGTGCTGCCTGTGATCTTGGTCATTGGGATAACTGAAACCTGGATTACCTCCCATGACTCTGCCACACCCGCTGTCCGACACTTTGACCATAGCTCCTTCATACACTCCTCTCACTTGACTTAGTGGCGTGTTAGTTGAATGTATTTTCAATGGGGCAAACCTCTTTCCCTGTTTCCACTATTTGACTTCTCTCCTCCTCCTTTATCTTCCCCAGAAATCATCACATCTGCCCTTCTCTCACACCATCTTCTTTACCAGTGACCACTGGGACGCCTTTTCCTTTTCCTCTGATCTTGGTCTTCTTTTTGACTCCCCAAGGATGCACTGTTGCTATTGTGTGGGACTTCACCCTCCGCAAAATCATCTTCCTTCATCAACAAACATTTCAGGTCTTTGCTGACCACTGGTTGTCCCCACAACCTAACATTTTCACTTGCACAAAACATGCCATATGCAATCACTGAGTCCTGTTTATATGATCACTCCCTTATGTATGTCAGTGCCTGCTTCTGTCCACTGATATTCATCCCACCAACCTCCACTTTCTCTAGATTTAAGACAACCTGGCACATTGACTGAACAAGGTCAGATCCATCCTCAATGCTCTCTCTCCTCTCCAGGCCTCAGTTATTGAACACACATTCAATTATGTCAACATATCTCAGAGTTACCCATTTGAACACAACTACCCATATTGAAGCATACCACCTTCCACCCCTTGCTCCCAAACCTAGTATAACCCTGCAATCTGCCTCCTCAAAATAGCAATGCAGCTTCACATCTACCAGTGGCAGAAATGTTGCACCCCTACACTTCTTGTAGCCCACAAAAATGCCCGCCTTGATCACACTCCCACCCTTGCTCTGCTAAATCTACCTACTTCTCACACTAATTTTATTTTCTGATCTGACTCCCACAAACTCGCCTCTAACCCTTCAGTCCATCACAGCCCATCCTCAAACCTGACCTATATCCTCATCCCACGTAGCGACTGATTTGCCCTCTATTGACCTCTAAAATCTCTAAGATACAGGATTTTCTGCCTATCCGTCTCTCCCTCCTGTCCCATTCCCCTCCTTTTTCTACTCCCTTAAACCTCCATTACCACAGCAATTCATTTAACTTTTTTCCTCTACCTCACTGCAATAGCTGGCTCCCATTCTCATAAGTGCCATCCCCTCTTGCATTGCTGTTGATCGTTTGGCCATACAAACGGTCTGAGAGGTTTCACTGAGAACATATGTCTACCTTTCTTCACACTTGCTACTGAAAATCTCTGGGCATGTTGTACATCAGCCGCAGAACAATCTACCCTCAAGAAGACCTCTGTGGACCTTATTGACACATAACATACATACGTGCTTCTCTCCTGGTCCATTACTGAAAAATCCTTGATCATGTCATCTTCAATAGGATCTTTATTTACAAAAGACCTCTGTGACCCTCTACAATCTGCAATCTGCATGCAGCATTCCAATGAGACAACACTGATCCACGTCTCCTTTGCTCACCAGACCATGCTCTCTTCCACTCTCATTCTCTTGGACCTATATGCTGCCTTTGAAGCTGTTTTTTAAATTATGTTTTTATATATTTATAAAGTGCTTTAAACCCAGAGGCATCAAGCCTCTGTTACAGGGTTAGCACGTTAACACAAAGACAGTTCAGAGGTAAAAAAAGAGTAAGCATGGGTGTGAAAATCAGCACAGGTTTGGTGCCGAGTGAGAATAACTGTGTCTTCAGCTGTTTACAGGAAACCTATTACGATTGTTCTGATCTTAGTGCCAGGGGTAGTGAAAGGGATGTCATTTCACAAAATGCCAGGGGTAGAGGAAGTGACATCACACGACCCTTGACCCCTGATGACATCATGGACGTGATGTCATTTGACCCCACCCCGAAGTGACATCTCAGGAAGCGATGGAACACAACCTTTCACCCGTTGACAAAACAGGAAGTGGCATCACATAGCATTGAACACTACGAAAAATATGGTTACAATATCACTATAATGTGATGTTCATTTCATACAAGAATGGATCGCCATATGTATCGTTAAGATCAGTGTGTATAGGCCCATATTACCAATGAAATCAGACGTCCATGACCAAATGATAATGATGTGTTATTATATTGCATTTACGCTTAGGCGTTTTATATAGAAAAAATATGCACCCAATATCACCCAACCTGTGTTGGTACTCATTTATCGACCCCAGAAGGATGAAAGGCTGAGTTGAGGCGTTTAAGAATAGACTAAATCAGTGACTCACACCCTGAAGTGTGCCTGACATAAACCTCTAATGAGTCTAGCAATTATTGTATAGAATTCCAGAAAAACACAATATTTGGTATTCCTATTCTTTCTTATTTAGGGTCAGTGCTGAAAGTGTTAGACTTGTGGCACTCCTGTTCTTATTTTTCTTCTTTTTCTTAAGGGGCCAGAACAAGAAAGCCAGCCACTCCAGAAGAGCCACATGGTGGAGCTTGCATTACAAAAAGAAAAAATCATTAAAAAAAATAATACATTTAAAGGTCGCAAGGCAGACCACAGAGGTCAAAAGGGAGACCCCTAAAGGACGTCCCTTGGTAGTGAGTTCCAGTTCTTAGAGGCAATGACCAGGAAATGTTGCCCTTCTGGTCTCTATAGTCTGAATCTGGGAGTGATGAGCCGGTGGGCAAATGATGAATTGTATATTTTAGTCAATGTGACTGCTGAAAAATGTGCCACTGCGGGAGCGCTGTAGAGGAATATGTTCAATACGAGGATCACATTTTTACTTTGCAGTTACTTCTGAGTTCAGCTTAAAGTTTTTGTGTTCTTTGTCTACACTTCATAAAGTTATGATTAAAGCGATTGTCAATACATCTCTTCACTAAGTTATTAAGAAACTGAAAAACAAAATGTTCTGGAACTCAAAATACCTGACACAGTTATTAGTTTTACTCATAATAAGTGTTGTGCACAATTTGAAAATTTAACATTGTGTCTGCGGTGTACTTTGATATACAGCTGGGAATAAACGAATTGAAGAGGGCACTGTCTTAGTCATAACAAAAAGAAAACAATTATGGAGTGAAGTGAAAGTAGGGAGAAATCTATTGTTTCAATTAAACATGATTTAATAACTACCTCCTGAAACATAAAACATGCAGAATAACATCTATAGCTTCATAGTTTCTGTAATATTTATTTATGTATGTATTGCAGAGCTCTACAGCACCCATTGCGGCAACAGCTGCATCCTGGTTCCAGAAACAAAACAGGGAGTAGGTGGACAGGGCGGCAGATAGGCGGGAAAGGGGAGATTAAATGCACATACGACACCAGTCATTTCTCAGTTTGTGACTGGAGGTTTATCTGAATAAGTGTCGCTTTGTCACTTTTTTGCATTGTGCACATACAGAGCGTATTGAGACGCAGGTGATCCATTTAGTACTATGAGTATCTTGAAGCATCTGGAAGCCAAGCTAATATTATCCACTCTACAAAGACGGTACAGTCAAAAGGACTTACGCTGGTTGGTATATGTGTATTATCTTATAAGTGTGCATCTTATTGCCATTCAGGCAGGTGTCCTGCATATGATGTACAGCTGAGCCCTCAACTGTAGTCCGTTACCTTGGAGTTTGTCAGGCTTCTTACGTCACCCTCACCCTCTGCGATATGCACTGCATTAAAAAATTGCTTTAATGTAACCATCTTTGCTTATCACGGATTTGGCAATAAATGTCTGCATGCTTTGTACAGCTCCTGTCATTTACATGTCTGCTCAGACAACGGCCTTCCAGAGGGAGTTCATCCACCACAGCACTTCGAGGTCATAAAATGGCAGTAGGCACTATGCAAATATCAAATAACATAACATCCTAAGACTAAGGACACTTGCTTGTAAACATGTAATTGTGCTATCCATAGCGTTTACAAAACAATCAAAAAATAGTCCATAGGCGTCCCTCTGCAAGATCGAACATGCCCCATTGACCTGTTCTTTGGGAAGGTACCCACTCTACCTCACTGATGATGCCCAACAGGGCTTTAAGTGGGGTAAGAAATCGATGGGGGGGCCCTCATTTGGGGGTGTGGCTTGTGGGAGGGGCGTGGCCTAAAAAGTACACAAATCGTAGGGTATGCACACAAATATATATAAATGTTATATATTTGTGTGCGTACCTTACTATGGTGTGTGTACTATGCAAGCCATCTTTTCTAAACATAGAAATATGTAACATATTTCTTTTTTTTTTCTTTGTTTTATTGGTTACATTTCTTTTCAACCTTTAACAAAAGAAAGAAGATCCAAGTCCTTTTCCCCAACCCCTCCATCGTTATGCTTATGCTTAATGTTTTAATGTGTGTCCGTCCTCTCAAGATTCCACGTTTCCGTCCTTTAGTCCCTTTAGGATCGATTCTATGAATCTTAGGGCTTCTAGAGTGGGGCCGATTTTTTGCACCATCATGATACGTTCCCAGTATTCCTCAGCCGTTGTTTCATTTATGTTGACCACCCATTCGCCTAAATATAGGCTCCTTTGGGCGCTTAATTCTGGACAAAAAAACAGCCAGTGTTCCACTGTTTCCAACATCTCCTGGTCATTACAGAAATGGCATCTTGCGTCTTCCACTAGAATTTGTTTCCTTATCCATTGGACCTCTCTTGTTGGCAGGATGTTTAATCTGCATCTCATCAATAGGTCCCTATATTTTGAAGAGGGAAATCGACGCAGATAAGGGGGAGGTTCGTTCAATGCTCTTCGTTCCCACGTAAGGTTATGGCAGTTTGTGTTCTGCATTTTCCGATTATCCGTGGAGATCCAGACTTTTTCCCGCATGTTTTTCTTCGCTTTCTCAGGATTTTCTTTTAGCGTTGCAATTTTGATGTGGTGATATTCCAATATTTTGAGACAGTTCTGTTTCCAAGCCTCAAAATGGAAGTCTTTCTTTTTTACCTCTTTTTTGGCTAGCAATTCGAATGGGATGGATGGCTTATCGAGGACACACTTCCGGTATAAGGAGCGGGTCTTCCACAGGACCGTTGACTCCATCGATTGCAGTCTTAGTTTGTGTCTTATTGTCGAGACAGGGAGGCAATTCGGGAGCCTGAGTACCCTTCTCCAGAAAAAAGCCTCTAGCACATCCCATGTTTTCCAATGGAGATTTAGCAGGGATTCTGCTCCGTATGTTAAGCTTGCCACTACCTTTTGTTTGTAAAATGTGATTACTGGCAGCATTGAGAAGGATCCGTAACGTTGGTGGAGAGCTCGAGCTTGGTTAGTTAGTTTTATCAGCTTTACTTTGATGGAGTCTAATTGCCCTTGCTCATTGATGTTCTTATTGATTAGTACCCCCAGGTAGACTGTTGAGTCCACTATTTCCAGTGGGTGGTTGTCCAATGACCAGATGAATCCCTTTTTCTGTTTTCTGGCTTTGGATCCACGCGCCGACTGCATTATTAAGATCATGGATTTTTTTACGTTGACCTTCAGGTGATTTTGATTTAGGTAGGACTTAAATTCCACAATTCGCCTTTGCAGACCTATGGGGGTTTGATCCACGAATACGACGTCGTCTGCGTACACCATCCATGAGAGGGCTTCATCCTGAAATACTGGAGGAAATGCACGGATTTGGTCCTGGGATTCTTTCATATCTGCTAAGTACAGAATGAACAGGAAAGGTGCTAGTGCACACCCTTGCTTTATGCCCTTAGATGTCGGTATTTTGTCAGATCTCCTTGTTTTGTGACAACTATCTGAACTGAAGTGTTGGTATATAGTTCCTGAATTGCCTCGAGCAGATCCTGCGGACAGTTCCACTTTCTTAATTTGGCCCATAGGAGTTCTCTGCAGATCCCATTGAAGGCTTGTTCCAGGTCGACGAAGCCCAGGTATATATTCCTCTTTTGTTCTAATGCTCGTAGCTTGAGTATATTCAGGATGAATAGATTCAATGATGTTCCCACGCCGCTCATGAATGCCGTTTGTCTCTTATCGAGGATCCCTGTCTTTATTGCCCAATTTTTCAGATCTCTCAGCAGAATGGAACAGAACAATTTTCCTATACAGTCGAGTAGGGCGATAGGCCTATAGTTCCTCGGGTTGTTACGATCTCCTTTCTTATATATAGGTACTATTAGGGCCTCCTTCTAGGATTGGGGAATTGATCTTGTTTTTAAGATTCGCTGGAATAATATTAAGATGAAATCTGCCCACTCTTCCTTGTGTTCCTTGAGCATACAGTTAGAGATGCCGTCCGGGCCAACCGCTCGAGATGAACTCAACTTTTGTATCCTTATTAGGATATCTTCCCGTTCAATATCAATTGACCATTAATTTCCTGATCTTAGCTCGGTCTTAATAGGGTCTTTCTCCTGAAAGAGATCTGTATAGAACTTCACCCAATCCTCATTTGACACATTACTAGATGTCAATGCGGTCTGGAGTTCTCCCCGTTTATTGATTATCTCCCATAAAGACCTTGAGTTAGATGTGGTTATTGCTGCCATCATTTTTTCAGCATCTAATTGTGCTCTCCACATCCTGGTGGATTTTAGCCAGTTTTTATAAGCCTGTTTGCGGAGTCTTATGAGTTCCTCTTTATTAGTGAGGGAGCTTTTCCACAGACGCCTCAATTCTGTACGGTGTTCCCTTCGTTTCACCACCAAGATTTTGTTATGTGCATGTTTCCTTATCACCTCTTTTTTTTTGTTAGGGCCGATCTTAATCTCAAATTCCTTCAAAAGACAACCATAGTCCACTGTGTCTTGGTTTTCTTCGACGTTATGTTTCAGTCGCTCTACTAGTAGGGGAATAGAGCTCGCTTTGATTTTTAGCCTTGTGCGTCCGCCCGATAACACCAATTTGGGAAAGTTTCGGTACTTCGGCTCTTCCGTCTTCCAGAGAAGTTCAATTTCAAGCAGAGCATGGTCACTAACCCTCTGATGGACTACTTTGAAGGAGTTTATCCAGGGCAAGGTGTTTCTGGCAACGAAACAGTAGTCAAAGCAAGCCGCCCTCGAGTTCGCTGTCCAGGGGTTTGATCCTGGGATGTCCCCTACTGTTTGACCGTTCAGCATAGATATCTCCCTGGTGTCCATTTCTGCGAGCCAGAGTTTTTCATTAGGCGGCAGAGTCTGTCTTCTTTTCGGCAGTCCCTTTTTATCCAGCAATTTAATATTTAGGTCCCCGCATAAAATGATCAATTGGCCCTCATCCTCCAACATTGCTGCATCAATAGCCCTCATTATCTCCACTAGATATTTACTCGTGGCTATTTCTGAGGGGTTCCAATATGTGTTTATTAGAAGGAGTTTCCTTTCATTTCTACCTCTGTTTTTCACCACTTTGAGTATCTGTAGAAACGGGTTCAGGGTTTGATGTTCTAGTACTTGCAATTGACAATCCTCCTTCACTAGGGTTACCAGCCCTGCCCGAGGCCTTCCTAAAGGTCATTTCTGTGCCGGATTTATGTAGACTTGATAGCCTTCACACACCGGAGTTCTTCTGATCCAGCTCTCTTGTATACAAATTAATTCATATTTCACTAGGAAATTACTCTCCCCCGAGTAGAGATGCCCAAAACCCGTGTGTTCCATGATGCCAATAGAGGTTTAATTCCTTTTCCACTGCAAATAATCTATTGTCTCTTTTTTTCTGGTATGATGGTGGGGTTGCTTCTTGTTTCCACTTCTTTCAGTCTCTGAGTACCGATTCCAGTCCCTTTTTCCCTCTGATTTGAATTATCAATCGTGTATCTCAGTTTTGTTAATTGATCCTCTGTGGCCTTTTGGTAGATATTTATATTTCTCGTTAAATCTGAGCAGCGATCCCTCGTAACCTCCTGATGTTGTCTGGCACTTGATTTTTGTTTTGACCCTTCTTCCTGCCTTGTGTTCGCGGCTTTCCTTTCAAAGGTTTTCATTATTTTTTCCACCCTCACTGTAGGAGGTCTGACGGTCTTTACCTCTCGTTGATCACTTTTTCTTCCTGGGTCATCAAGTCTGTATCCCCAGGACACAAGGCTGTACATTACCCCCCACAGACTTTCTTTCGATTTGCTTGTCCTCAGATGTAGTAGGACCACATCCGGCTTTTTTTCATCGATAAACTCGACTATTGCCAATGCGTCACTATGGATTCTCAAGGTTGACGGTAGGTCTTTAAATAGTGCCATCACCCTAACCCTGTTCAGCACTATCCGTTTTCTCTCACTCCACATCCGTTCCAGTCTCAATGTATGAAATTAACCATGCTTACCCCCAGTCTCCCGTTCATCTCCTTGCTGGCTTACTTTTGTTTTCTTTTCTCGATTCCTATGTCTCAGAGTTTTTCTCTCTTTCGAATAACGCCGATTGACTGGGCTTGTTTGGAGTCTTTCATTTCGCCTGACTTCCAGCTGCTTTAATAACTCCTGGATTTTTGTTGTGTTATTAGGGCTCCTTTTCCTGTCCATTATAGTTAATCGAGGCTCTTTGGCTATGATGTCTCTCTTCTTTTCTTTACTATCATTAAATCTTTCGTCACAATATTCGTGGGGAGATTTCCCTCTCCCATTGGATCTGTTTCCTTGGTACCTGTCCCTTTTCTTCCTTTGGAGGCTTTCTCGAGAGTCACACCTCCTATGAGATCTGTTTTCTTGGTACCTTTTCCCTGGGCTTCTTTTCTCATTTCGATGTTCCTCTTTCAGACAGTTGGTACCTTTAGATCTTTGGTTGTCCACTTCATAGTTTGTTATTTTTTCGTTGGGTTTCTTTTTCCTTTGATCTTCAGGTTTTCTCATTTTTTTTCTCCATCGGGGCAGAGTCTAAAAGGTTGTCTATTGCTTGCCATTCAGATAAGCTGATTTTGTCCCACAGCTCATCCTCTTTGAGTTCTTCAGCTGTTTCTATGAGGTCACTCAGGCAGACACTTGTATCAGAATCTTTTTCATTCTGTTTGATCGCTGGTTTCCCCTTTGATGGTCCTGACAAGCTTAGTTCTCTCCTCGGCTTCTTAGGTAGGGGCTCCTCCCTCCCCTCAATAGGCAATTTGATGTTCCTCAAGAATGCTCTGGATCCATTTGCTTTGCGCTTTTCAGCTTCATTTTTTGCTTTCTTTTGACTTATTCCTTTCTTGTCTTGGGAAGGATCTTCTGGGCAAACGCTCCTTTTTTCTGCTTGGTGTGGAGGTTCTTTGAAAATCGCATACATTGATTTCTTTTCCTCGTCGTCTATTATCAACAGGCAGTCTGAATTGTTGGCTCTAGTTGTCTTTAAGCCCTTCCCTAGTACTAGAGGACCGCCTGTTTTTTTCCTTTGCATTGATCACTTCAGGGTTTTTCCCCCCGACACTTCTGAGTCCTGGTCCCTTTCAGAATTTCGTTTGGGATCTGTTTTCAAAGAGGACTGCTGATTTTGCTTCCTTATCCACTTATGATCCTCAAGTATGGCTTCCATCAAGAGTTGCTTATCGTTGGATTCCTGGCGCGCCAAGTCGCATAGGCGATTTTGCCATTGATGTGACAAGTCAGATTATTTTTACAATCTCATATCCAGTTGCTTCGTGAAGCTTACAATTTCCCCCATTCCTTCCTCAATTTTTAATGCTAAGGTGTGTAGTAACTGCAAGTTTTCGTTTATGGACTCATAAAGCTTCAAAAAGGGGGCAAGCGTGATGTTTAAAGATTCCATCATCACATTCTGAATATGAACCATGTCGTCCCTTTTTCCCTTGCAGGATAGATAGCTTATTTTTTCCATGGAAATGTCATCAATACTCATAGGCTGTGTCATTTTCAACGGCCCCTGTGGAGCTTTGCTTCTGTAATCCGTTTGTCTGGGACTTGTATTTTGCTGTGAATTTCCCCCTCTTTGTGATATGTTGGTCTGTCAGGTCCACCTCAGCATCAAGCGCTGCCAGTTTATCCTTAATGAATGATAGACTTCTCCTTTTCTCCCTTACTATTTTATCAGTAATGTTTGAAATGTCCAGGATTAATTTCGCAGCAAGGTTTGAGTTACTAAGCGTGTCATGGGTTGTGCCGTTGCAACCACTTTGGGGGAGAAGGGTCGGCAAGTGGCCATTCCTCTGTTTCCTGCAATCTCCCGAACCTGGGTCCGAGACATTCAAAGTGTTTGCGTCAAACGTTCTCTGCCCCTCGTTTGGTCGTGGGGATTCCCCCCAGCTGGGTAGTATGCTCTGGGTGGCCGCTTTTTTCTGGGGCATCTCTTTCTCAGTAATAGAGGGTACTGTGATCGCCCCCTTCAGAGTTGGTGTTTTATCCCCAGGGATTACTGCCTCCCCTGCTTTGGGACAGGCAACTGGCGCTCCTGATGCCTCTTTTTGGTCGACCCCCTCCTCTGCTGTTATTGGGTCAGATGTTTCGACCCCTTTCCCCCCCTACTCCCAGCGCCTTCTCTAGTGGAGCCTCCCGCTCTGATTGTTCAATAGTCAGATTCTCCTCGATTTTGTCGAGCATTTCGCCAACAAATTCTTCCCCGCTGAGCCTCTTCGAATGGATGGGCTCATTCAGGGCCTCATCAGTCTCCTGGGCCCTCTGGGGGCTTATCTTGTCACCCTGTTCGTTTGGCGGAGTTAACTGCGTTGCCCCTGCCTGACCCTTTTCCACTCCAGGAGGGGCCTGATCTTGGGCGACTCTGACCCCGCTAGTAATTGGGTCTAGTTCTCCATCTTCGGGTGCTACGACCGTCGGGGCAGGGTCTTCCCTGGCCATTTCAGCTGCCAGGTGCTGGTCCTGCTCCGGGACTATTTTTTTCGGGAAAGCCAGTCGGCTTTGTCTCCATGGCAATATGCCTTTATTGTGGCCTGCCGTAGTTGGTGATTGGCCCCCAGCAGGAACCGGATTGGAAGCAACCCGCTGCCTTACCTGTTGTCGGGTTTTCACCCTTTCTTCCGCCCCTGGATCTGAGATGTCACTTTTCAGGCGTCCCATCATCGTGCAGCTCCTCTCTATTTGCACCAGGAGAGAGGGAAACTCAATCTCCTGGTCGGGTGCTCCTCTCCGCCGCACCGCTTAAAGCTATGTGTTTATCTGACTTGCCTCGGTTTGCCACCAGCCGCAGAGTAGAGTCACAGCCACAGCAAGCAGCCAAACAGCACAACAGCCAGGTAGTTCAGCCAGACTCCCTTTGCATATTTCTACGTTTATAAAAGATGGCTTGCAAAGTACACAAACCATAGTAAGGTACGCACACAAATATATAACATTTATATATATTTGTGTGCATACCCTACGGTTTGCCTATTTTTCAGTCCATCTTTTTTAAACATTTCAGGTTTATAAAAGATGACCTTGAAAGTACACAATTCAAGCCATCTTTTATAAAGCTTTGACTGCGGACAAAATTCTCCGTTGGCAAAGCTTTATAAAAGATGGCTTGAAATGTGTACTTTTCAAGCCATCTTTTATAAACCTCGAAATATGTCGAGGAATCCCCAGGTTCGCCGAGGGTTAAAGACACCTCGGCGACCTGGGCAAACAAAGGGACAGTAATTGCCTCTGGTGACCTCTCGCGTGAGGGGTCACCAGATGCAGTTACTATGACTGACGGAAGTGGCAGCCAGTCACAGCCTCACTGTGGCTGGCTGCCACTTCTGTCAGCTTGCCTGACTTCATTGCAGGCGCATCTCCCGTCGCAGCTGCGGCCGCGACGGGATAATGCATCCCGCCAATGTTGCGGTAGGACGGGGGCCCCGGCAGGGCCCCGGCTCAGTCCCACTTTCTGGAGACGGCCGGGGCCTGGCCCCGGCAGGCCCCGGCCCACTTTAAGCACTGATGCCCAACAAGGCTGAAACATATGTATGGGGTTGCTGTTGATGCTCTTATTCAGAAGGGAATTGCCATAGCGTTTCGGTGATGGACTACCCATGTGGGTGGGACAAAGACTGATATGCAAATGGGTATTTCCCATCTGTGAAAGGTACAGTGAGCTAAAATGAGGCTGCAGACTCTCGAGTGGGTACCTTCCCAAAGAGCAGGTCAATGGGTTGTGTTTGTTCTCGCAGAGGGGCGCCTATGACTGCAAGTTTTAACAGTTTACAATTTCCACATATTCATTATGGAACCAGATGTGTATTCTTGTCCATGAGCTTCACATTGTCTGGTCTCATTTAAGAAATATTCATATGTGTAGATATAATATTGCGGACTACGCCTCTCTTCTTTTTTAATGTCTCATGTTTTCGCTCAGTTCAAAGCATGATTGTCTATCAACAGCCTCTCAGGATATCTTATATGTTTTTGGGTGTTTTGAGAGGAAGATAAAAATGCCTGTCTGAGATTGGGTGCGCTGCGGATTGTTTTGTGAAAGAGTAACGAGACAGACGGCCCATAAGACAGTGTTATGACTCATCTCGAGTCTGTGCAGAGATTGAATGATGTCAGGGGCTGCATGATGTCATGTGCGTAATGTTAGGTGAGTAGCAATGTTGTCACACTTGAGTGTTCCACCCAAGACAGTTGAAACCATGTAGCCTGGGTGGTGGGAGTGAATGGGTTTTCTCTGCTGCTCCTGTCATTGTCCTGCCATCGTATGTGCCTATCTGATGTATCTAAATACAGTAACAGGTTCTGCCTTACCTGTGCTGCCTGAAGGACTATCAATCATAACAGGCAGGCTTGATGTTGTTAATTCCAAAGAGCACCATTGTCAGAGGTACCCTGCTCTTAAACACTCTTTGATTTCTACTGAGCGCTAAACAAGTTAAATACTTCCTTGTAGGAGCAGTGCACTGGCAAGGCTGTAGCCTCTGCTCTTTAGGAAAAAATGGTTCGTCCTCATGCTACTTAGTATCTTCTCTGTGGAGAAAGCCTGCCTAGGTAGATAGGTCTTTCTTCCCTGTTCATCAAAACCTGGAATTGCACAGGCCAGTGATCACTTTGGGTATTTTCTAATTGACAACCCCACTGTTCCCATTTGATATGGCAGAACCCCAAATGTCCATATGTAGTATGTGTGCGTGTGCCCCAACACAGGCTGCTCTGCTCAGGATATTTATCCAATGTGTACTCTTTTGTAAATCAGGTCATATGTGTTCTCTTTCAAGCTGGGGCAAAGTTTTAAAAAGTGACTCATCAATTTTCATGGGTCTACTCTCATGTCATTTAGTCGCAGAACAATATCATTGGATCACGTGGAGCTTCCAAATGCCTACATAACGTAATTGGCATTTAGGGGCACGTCTGCCATCCATTAGAGAAGAGCACTATTTGTAGCCTTAGCATTGCGAATCTGAACCCCAAGAATCCATTAAAGAACAGGGCTGACGTCGAGCGCATTTCAAAAGGAAGTCTTAATGCATATAAATTATTCAGCATTAATCAGAAAGTAGGTCCTTTTAGGAGACTTTGTCATGAGAGGATTACTTGTGGGATGAAAATGTAGGATTAAGTGCTCAAACAGTAAAAGATTTAAATAAAGTCCTTTTATCTGGCGTAGCATACAAAGAGCTAGAATTCTCTCTCCCTCTCTCTTTCTCCCTCTCCCTCACTGCCTCTCTCTATTTGCTCTCTTTCTCTGTTCTTCTCTGCGTCACACTCTATGCCCATGCCCCTTTCTATGTGGGTGAGACTCTCTTTTGCAGGTGCCACCGAGCTGTTGCTGACAGATGCATGAACACTGGAGGGGGTCCCCTACAATTGGAACTGGGGATATAAACCTAAAGCACCAGAGAAGGGTTCCAACCGGAACCACCACATTAGTGAAACGCTGACAGACAAACTCATGTGAAATATATACGAGCCTGCACTTAATTTTACAGACTAAAATTGTAGGGAGTGATTTAGGTTTTACACTATCAGATGCTGTTAATAATTAAAGTAGTCTTACACTAAATAGTTCATAAGTAGGAAGTTAACTAATGTGCTGGTAGGATCCCGTCTCTGGTGATTTAACTGGCAGCTGAGTGGGCAACCCGGGAAAACATATATATTGAGGGACGGGGGTGTTCGTTTTCAAAATTAGCCATATAAACCGAAGTAAATGATTTAAGTGTACTATTATTGGAAACCGGCTCTTTCTAAACGTATACAATTAATTTCAAATGCTCACTTTCAGTATATGTTTTTTTTACAGTAATAACATTTAACAAGTGTTACTGAGCAATGGCTATTATAATCTAGAAGAACCATTTCAATGATTTTCTGGTAGAAGTTTATAATTCCAAGATGGATATTCAGACACAGTGTGCTAAACATTTTTAATGCTTGAATAACTAATTACATAAGGCACACTGGTGTCGATTTCATTTTTTCAATACGCTCACACTAACATTAAAATATTTGTAACAATGAACCATTCATACTGATGGGGACAGCCAAAGAGACTGTAAGCGAGGCTCGAATTTATGTGACTCCATTGGTTCCATGTGGTAATGTCCCCAGGGAAAAAGTCAACAGGTTGGCAACTTCTTTCCCTTCATCCCTATAAGCCTTACCCCAAATATTCCAGGACCAGTACACTTTTCTATTCTAACTCCAGTCCTAGAATATTTAGGGAAAGTGCTTGATTTTCATGCAAGTGCAAATTACAGGAAATGCTGCCCGCTGACGTCCTTTTCCCAGGCAACATTATCACTGGATAACACTCCATTGTGGTTCAAAAGTCTCCAAAATGAATGCTCGTTATTCCTTTGGAGCTGCATCTCAAAGCATGGATGTGTGCATGCTAAATTCATAAGGCACTACCATCCTAACGGAATTACATGTATAGTATATTTCTTTATCCCAAGTTCAAATGTTGCTTTTGCATTGCATCACAATCATGTAAATGTAGACGAGGACAGGCATTGATTGTTATGATAATGAAGAGGAGCAATCGAATGCCTCTGCAGGAAGTCCCACCCTCCTGCTACCTGTATAATGGAAGCCAGAAGTCGTGCCATGCTTGACACCAATGACCGTAACTATTCTGTGGAGAATCTTTGAGAAAAATTATCCACTAAGAAAACCATATCTGATGTATCCTAGAAGAGATGACAATCTTTTGGAGAAAATCCCTGAAGGAATATGAAGAGGAAAGAAAGAGAAATTAGTGATGTCTCAAGAGAATAGCATGACGCACTGAGAAGAGTGGCTGAAGAAGAGGATGTATAGTCCTTATAGAATCTGATGACGAAATAAGGAATCATGTAAGTTTTCATATGCGGAATAAAGATTGCACGTGTGAAGAGCACTGCAGAAAATGCAGGCCGTTTTATAACTGTACAGATGCATCAACGCAAGTAGACTAAGTAATCATAAAGGCTGGCTATATGTAGTGAATAGACTGCAGGCAGTGCCACCATTGTATAGAATCTTGACATGCAATGTCACAACTTTAGTAAGCTCAAAGCCACAGAGAATGAAGGATCGAAAGCTGTGTTGCAGCAAGCAAGTAGCTGAAGATCGGAGAAAGACCGAGAAGGGCATGTGGCCTGGTATCAAAGGCTGGAGCAGCCAAGAACTTGTTATCTATTCAGAAGCTGAATTAGGTGCAGAGAAAGAACACCATGCGCGGCACGTTTCTTCATTTAAGACAATTAAATGCTATAAAATGGGATGATTCATGGTCTCCTGTCATGTGGACTACGGATAGAAATAGAAGGTGGGCAAGCAGCTCTAGACTTGAGATTGCTTGCACTCCCATGAATTCTCAGGAGCAAGGATACATTGCAAGTCCAAGTTCAAAGACAATTTGCATGGCAGAAGGCACGGGCAATGAGAGATGTTGGGCTAATTGGGTAGGGAGACACAGCCAAGTCCACCCACTGACACCTGTGGTACTAGCTTATGTGCTGCTAGTGAGTCCAATGTTCCAGAAGGGCACACGCTTGCAAACCAATTGAAGAAGGCCATATAACCAAGGGCCTTACAGTTTGAAAGCCAATTATATACCGTGTATATAATAGCGGACGAAGAAGACTTGCACTAGGGGTGGACCTAAATTGTCCACCTGACAGTAGACGTCCAATCACAACCCGATCCCCTACAGAAAGTTTACTTAGATGGTCCCCTTAAGCCTATCACAACCCCTAGTAGGTTTTTCTTGTTTGCCACGTAGTATGACATCATGTGTGATGAACTTTTAGTATATAAACATGTTTTTCTGCAAAATGTTTGAGAGCTCGAGCGAACGTCCGTTGACGTCCATTGTAACTCCCTGTTTTAGAAAATTGATATTAAAACAGTCGGATGAGACTTCGCCAACTTCCTGGGTCGGTTTGATTATTTGGTGTAAGAGTTATTCTGCATCCCATCCTTTGCATGACATGTTACTGATTAAAGGTCCAAAAGCTCACGTGATAGCAATGTTGGATGGTTAACTCTAGCGTTTCGGACGATCGAACATCCTCCGCAATCTAGCTTGAAGATCATGGGTTTCCTGTGGAGAGCGGCCAAATAGAAATCTTGCAAGAAAATAGAGACGTTGGGCAGAGTCCCTCTTTGATGAAATCCCTACCTGGTTCCCACAGGCGCTTTGCAGATGGAAGGCGAAAGTGGTCGGTTGGAGGAGGAAGTTGATACTGAGGGCCTCGAGTCAAATGAGCGAATGGTGAGTAGACTGAGGGGAATGGCAAATTAAGGGGACAGATTTGTGATAATTGTAAAGTAACGAAAGTAACAAGAGTAACGGGAGTAATGGGAAATATTGTGTAGAGATAAATAGAGAGAAATAGCGCCCAGGAGCCTGACCCAAGGATGTCATCGGTTCTAGGTTAGGTGGAACAATCCAGTCGATTTCATACCAGGTTCATGATAACTGGAAGAGAAATCGGTCAGGAGCATTGTGGGTAAGAGCATGGATGGCTAGGTCAGGGGTGATATCCATGTCTCCCATAGGAACCTCCTACGCCCATAGGATAACATGAGACTTCCTGCTCCATTAACATGGATCCCTTTTGTGGCAATCTGGAATTTATGCAACGCTCTAGTCTTTGGGTGAGGCCCTCTATAAAAGCCACGCCCAAAGAACAAGACTTGCTTCGTGTGATTTCTGTAGCAGTGAGCATGCGCTTACCTGGTTCCAGTCTCCGGAGCTTCTCCCACGGCATTCTGCAGATCCGATTCCCGGCAGGACAGTATCCTCGCTTCTACGAGCTCCGCACCTGCAAAAGAAAACAACAGAAAGCATTAGCGAACTTCGTTTTTCAACTCACCTGTTTTTCGGCGGTTCCGATCGTCTCTTCAGCTTCATCTTCGTCTCGCGGACCTTCAGGTCACCCCCGCTCCATGGATTCCTTTCCGAAGAGGTATTTTCTTGGCAAACCAGCTAGGAGAAAAAACAAGGGAAAGGCGGATTAGACACTAAAGACAATTCTGTGTGCAAAACTCCAAAAAGACACGCATTCTCTTGCCAGCGACTAGTGAAGTAACTGGGCAACCGAGGACACTTGGACATTTTGAACTCTCAAGATCCACCGCATAAGGGTCCAGTGAAGTAACTGCCCCTGGACATTTTTGGGATCACCTGAACTTTTCAAACTAAGGAGACGGCGTTGCCTTCTTTCCCGCAGCATAACCACGACTAGTGAGAACAGCATCACTACTGCACAACAACCATTTGGCCCCGCACCATAGCGCTCTTGCAGAGTTTTCAGGTGAGCGTGACAGAATACAAAGCCAACCTTAAAACACCTCCGCCTGAGCGATGGAGACCTCGGATGTAGACCAACTGTCACAGTTATTGGGGGAGCTGAGGGCTGAGGTACACGCAGCTCGTTCGGAGACAAACGCCTTAAGGCGTGAATTGGCAGTGAACAGGGATAAAACAGATGAGATAGCTCGCCAATTACTTCAGACTCAAGCAGGTATAGTGCCATAACCAGGGGGAGCCACAGCCCCACCAACTGTACCACCCCAACCCATAGCAGCTCCAGTGCAGGTAGTCCTTACTGGCAACATACCTCTGGCGCCCCCGGAGAGATTCTCAGAGGAGCCCAAAAGATTCAGCACTTTTATGAATCAGTGCCGTCTACATTTTCTGTGTAAATCAGGGTTGTTTCCCTCAGACCAGTCTAAAGTAGCATTTGTGTTGTCATATTTGGGGGGACATGCTGCGGATTGGTCTGTACCGTTAGTCAACAGGGATGACCCTTTGCTTCAAAATTTAGCAGGCTTTCAACGCAAATTGGAAGAACTTTTCGCCCGTAGTACACAAGGGCAGGCCTTGGATTACGAGTTGTTATCTCTGTGACAAGGGAATCAGGATCTTTTGGCTTACGTATCAACCTTAAACCGCCTGGTAGTCGAAACAAACTGGCCCGATGAAAAACCGACAACCCTTTTTTATTGAGGTCTAAGGGTAGAGCTTACAGACGTCCTGGCACAAGTAGTTAATCCACCCGATGGGTGCGCTGAATACATAGACCTAGCACTTTAACTTTATCACCGTTTGCAGACCCGGAGGGCTGACCACTCATGCACGGAGAGCAGGACATTTTACATGCGGCCCAAGGAGACGTCAGTTCGCCAGTCCACGGAAACACATCTTGAACCCATGCAACGCGGGGGAGTCTGAGGTCCCGTCTCTAAGGCGGAACGTGATAGAAGCCGGCAAGAACAATTCTGTTTATACTGTGGTCAATCCGGCCATTTCATTTGCAACTGCCCGGCCAAACCGCCCCGAAAGACTGTAGGTGCCATGGATGGGGTAAAGGAGACAACCGAGGCGGAAAACTCCAACGCCCAGCAAACTTAGAGGTCGGTTTGTCGAGCGCAAAAAAGACTCCTTTGACCTCTCATTTTACCATCCCAATTACCATTATGGACCAGCGCCAACCCTCCAGATTACACGCACTTGAAGCCTTTGTGGATAGTGGAGCCATAGGGAATTATTTGGACTTAGAGACGGTCGACAGAATCGGTTTACCAATTTGTTCGAAGGAAATAGTGGACAATGTAACCGCTGTCGACGGAACTCAACTACTATCAGGACCAGTTACCCGTTGTACCGCCAAGGTCATTATGGTCTGTCAAGACGGGCATAAGGAGGACATTTCATTCGATCTGATTTCGGCTCCACAGTTCCAGATGATCCTTGGCATACCTTGGCTCGAGAAACATAACCCACTCATAGATTGGCATAGTAGATCATTAACCTTCCCCAGGGACTGCAGACACTGTTATGAGTCAGGTTGGACGCCGGAACAACCAATAACAGCATCTCAGAAAACTCTCCCAGGGTTGGGGATGTTGGGAGTTTTACCTCCTGAATACCAGGAATTTTGAGATGTATTTGCCAAGGAACAAGCCAATGTTCTGCCCCCGCACCGTTCTTATGACTGTCAGATAGACCTGCTACCGGTGCAAAGGTTCCGTGTAGCCGCATATATGCTTTGACGGAAAGGGAAAACGCTCATCTAAAGACTTACTTGGACCAATACCTCACAAATGGTTTTATCCGCCCTTCCAAATCGCCCGCAGCGTCTCCCCTCTTCATCGTCCCTAAGAAGGAGGGGGATCTAAGGACGTGAATTGACTATTGTGCGTTAAACCAGGTCACGGTGAAAAACCGGTACCCGTTACCTCTAATACCCATGTTACTCGACCAAGTGCGCCAAGCGCAGGTGCGTCACGAAATTGGATCTTCGAGGGGCCTATCACCTGGTGCGTGTTAAAGAGGGTGATGAATGGAAGACCGCTTTCCGCACCAGGTACGGCCTCTACGAGTACCAAGTAATGCCGTTCGGGTTATGCAACACGCCGGCAGCATTCCAACACTTCATGAATGATGTCCTACGAGAACTGGTAGACGTATGTGCCGTAGTGTACATAGACGATATCCTCATCTATTCGACTACTGTACAAGAGCATGTATCTCATGTACGGGCAGTTCTTCACAAGCTGCGCAACAACCACCTCTATGCCAAGCTTGAAAAGTGCTCCTTCCATGTCACCGAAGTTGAGTTTTTAGGATTCGTCTTGTCGCCACAAGGCATCCGAATGGACAACAGGAAAGTAGAGGCGATTCTCACTTGACCATCACCTTCGTCTCTAAAGGGAGTGCAGAGCTTCTTGGGTTTTGCGAATTTCTACAGACGCTTTATACCTAGTTTTTCAGATTTGGTGCATCCTATTACCACCCTATACGCAAGCATCAGAAATTTGAATGGACCCCCGTAGCTGTTGCGGCCTTTTGTGCTCTGAAGAGGAAATTCACATCTGCCCCAGTATTACAACACCTGCAACCAGATCTCCCTTATATCGTTGAGAATGATGCTTCAAGCGTGGCCATGGGAGCGGTCTTGTCCCAACGGAATCCAGACACTGATCAGCTTCATCCTGTGGCTTTCTGGTCGAAAAAAGTCTCACCAGCAGAACTAAACTATGCGGTTACAGATAAAGAACTGCTTGCGATAAAAGAGGCCCTCAAGGAATGGAGGCATTATTTACTCGGAACCAAACATACCATTACCATAATAACTGACCATCGAAATCTCCAGTAGCTACGTTCAGCTAAAGCACAATCATCTAGACAGCTTCGTTGGGCTCTGTTTCTATCAGAGTATGATTTTGTGATTACCTACCGGCCTGGAGTTAAAAACGGGAAGGCAGATGCTTTATTGTGCATAGGCAAAGTAGAACAAGCTTTCAGAATTCGTGATCCGGTGGACATCATCCCAGGAGACAAGATCCTCGGTCTATGTGGAAATGATTCTTATGGGAAGAAGTCAAGCAGAAGGTAATAAACAGCCTGCCCATAAAGGAACTTGTTAAGTGACTTCAATTTAGCACTCCAACTACGTCAATGCCTGGTCTGGGATGTCCAAGGGAAGCCCTTATTTATGTATTTTATGACAAGTTATAATCTGGATGATAAACCCTTATATAACACCCCTCTCTTTGAATACCCCTGACCTCACTGAACCAAGAAGTAGGTTTGTTTTGCAAATTAAAAGATTTATTGAAAAATTAAACAAGATATAGATATCACACTTTTATAAATAAATTAATATTTGAAAGCATACTTATGAATATGACAGTGATCAACAATGGATAATATTACACTAGCACACTTTTTAAATTACTTAGGAGTTGGTATAGAGAGGATAAGGTAGCTGAGAATGCTTTTATGGTTTCAAGGAAATACAATGATGGAAAAGAATGCAGCACAGAAATAACTGAGATGGTTTTCACAAGAGATAATATGATCACTTTTTCTCTTGACAATTCACTCCCTCCCCCCTATGCAAAGTAAGGAGTTGGAAGGAGAGCACACAATTTTCAGGAATACAATCAAATGCAATACCAATTCAGTTCCCCCCAAGCAAGCTTAGAGCAACCGGTATGCTTTTAAACAGTCAAAAATACTTTTACATGTGATTAGCAAAGAATTGAAAAATATGCTAAAAATGATTTTAATTCCCTATAGGAGCTTCAGGGTGGGTGACAGCTACTTTGAATTAGTTCAGGTCAACACTAGCAATGATTCATGAGGGATTATCAGGTTAAAAACGAATTTCAGCAATGGAAGCAAAAGACAGCTATTTTTGACAGGTGAAGAAGTTTGAGTTAAATTGCTATTCGCGGCACTTTTTACGAGTGCGTCGAGCATGATTACGGGAAAACTATAAGGAAGTCAGTTTAGGGCTTGTTGGAAAGCTGAGGAACTTAGCTTTATAATGACTATAATATAAATCTCGTTCCTAGCACGTATGGTACAAAAGATACGGACGATTTTGTGGAGGTAGATTTCAGAAATGAAATAATGATTCAGAATGGCAAATGACACTTTCATAGGTTTGAATCACAGAATGGACACACGATTTCTTATGATGCAGTTCGAGATAGGTTAAAATGGTTTTAATTAGATTATTTTAAACTAAGAGATTGGTTTGCACAGCTCTGGTTGGATACTCACTCCTAATTTTGGAAGGAATGGGCCTCGTCACAGATCTGGTCAACAGATTTAGCTGTGGTTCTCTCTGCTCTGCTGGTCTGGATCTCTGGTTCTGGCAAAAGTTCTGGCACTGCACAGCGGTCTGGTCTGGGTCTGGTCTTCTATCGGCACTGCACGGCGGTCTGGATACAGCTCTGCTTTCTGGGTTCTGGCACAGGGTTCTAGCCAGAATCAAACAGCTCGCCCGGCTGTTGAATATCAGGTTGCAAAAGATTTTGAGGCCTGCTGAAAAGGATTCAGCTTGTGGATTGGCCCCTCTGCTTTAAGTTCTGGAGTCTAAATTCTGGATCTCAGGATTTGTCTGGATTTGAAGTTGTCCTGCAAAGTGCTTTGCAAGAAAGTGGAAAGAGCAGTCCCTCCCTGGGTTTCAGTGGGTCTTTTTATGTCTTATGAAAGTGGGTGGCAAGGCTGACTTTCTATGCCCAACCCTCTGAGGATCCTGATAGGCTAGAAAATTCTTTGTCGCCTGACTGGGGAACTGAATTGTGAGTCATCTGGCATCCTTTTTATGGCATACAGAAAGAACACTCCCCTTGTCACTTTGCACACAAATCTATTTTTGACTTAAATGCATATTTATCTATGTACAATTTTTCTAGTATTATATGTCCAGTTAACATATTTTCGGTAGTGCCAAACAATCTGATCCCTGTCTTTGTAAGATGTTGTGTTCACTTCTGACAGAATTCTGCCCTTTTCATCCAGAACACAACCTCTAAACTTTTCCAAAATTGACACAAATGTGCACAAGGAATATGGGCATCAGATGATGAAGTGTCAGATTTTTAACAAACAGACATTTGGAGTAATACCCTATTTTCCGCTACTACCCCCCAGAACTAACCACAGGGTCCTAACACCTCTTAAAATGTGCACAGAAAAATCACAGGAATCATGAGATTATTGATATAATTTTGACAATTATGCACTATGAATTTATCCATCTTTCTAAAATTATGCTCTGGCCCAGAGGGGTGTGGTTTCCCAAAGCACATGGGTGAATTTCTGGTTTGTCCACTTCCTCCAAGCTCAGCTGGCTCATAGAGGCAGTGCCCCTCCCATTTCCTTCCAAGAGGAAGCCATTTACGACCCTCTGATTTAGAAATTGCTTGCAGCAAAGGGAAGTTCATTGTTCTGTCTCATTGCAGTCCCAGGTACTCCTCCCCTGATTCAATCAGAGAGGTGTGATCTCCTTTTGGTGGGGCAGCAGAAGGGAGGCCAGGCCTGTGAATACAGTTGCTGGGCAAGTTTCAAATCCTGTCGGGGGTAGTTGCCGGGCAGAATTCAGTCCCTTTAAGCCAGGCTGCAGCCAAAGGTCACTTTTGTTCCCATTTTTCTTCATTCAAATCAAACTTACAATGTTGACACATGCAGCTAGAACGCTGATTCTAAGTTCAAAACTATGACATTTAAACAGTTGCAACCTATGTGACACTCAAAAGTAGGTCACTCATTTATTTTAAACATTTCGATTTTAGTGGCTTTAAATCCCATTTCACTTAAGCTGCTGACATCCACAGTTCAGCCAGTTTTGTTATGAACATTATTTTAGGCTCTTCATCTTTCCAGATTTGGTATGCACACAAGACTTCATTCTACCAGATGTCTGCTGGTGTTCAGTAAGATTTTTGAATATCTTGCAATGTTTCAAATAGGAATTTTGAGTTTGCAGTCCGAGAAACAAAGGTGATTTCAAAGCTAACAAGCACTGCTGTTTTTCCTTTGGCCCCACGTTTCACTCATGGCGCTTCTGGCCCATCACGCTCGCACTGGTGGGTGGCGGGTCAGGCGACCATTTTGGTGTGTGCAAAAACTGCACGGTTTTGCTGGATTCTGGCGCAAATGTGGGCTTTTCGGCCATCTTGGATTTTCTAAGCCCACAGCACCAAATGTTGTAGCATAATAATTAAAACGTGGGTCAAGACACCTGACAAGCTACAAACATGGGAAGAAAAGGGAGTTAACTTTTCCGTCAAGAATGGTCCACCATACTATCGAGGCCATCTGTACCTCCCAACACGTACCCTGCAGGAAGAAATACTTTTAAATTATCACGATTCACCAATGGAAGGCCACCCTGGAGTGGGTAAGACCACTGAGAAGATTGAGAGATCCTACTGGTGGCCAAATTGGCACCAAGATATCCACGACTTTGTCAACTCATGCGGAACATGCGCCCAAAACAAGGCCTCAAGGCAAAGACCCGCTGGCTTACTGCAACCACTGGCTACGCCTCCTAAACCTTGGCATACAGTCTCAATGGACTTTATCACAGACTTACCTCCCAGTTCCGGATTCAACACCATCCTAGTGGTAGTACATTTATTCACCAAGATGGCCCACTTTATCGCCCTAAAAGGGATTCCGTCAGCTCAGGTCTTGGCTAGGGAATTTCTCTATAACATTGTGAAGTTGCATGGGTTTCCATCCATATTAATCTCCGACAGAGGAAGCCAATTTGTGTCTCGGTTCTGGAAGCATTGCTGTTCTCTGGCCGGAATTGAAATCCGGTTGTCTACCAGTCACCACCCACAAACAGACAGCCAAACAGAGCGTACAAATCAGACTTTTGAGCAGTACCTCAGTTGTCTACTACACCAGACAGAACGCGCCTGGGAAGAGATCCTGTGGATGGCTGAATATGCATATAATAATTCGATAAACGCCTCCACATGCATGACACCGTTTTACACTCTGTATGGCCGCAATCCTAGAACCTCAGCATATGACCCACCAGAAGCCATCGAAATGCCAGCCATCGAGACTTTACACAAGAGGATTTCACAGGCAAACAAAGATGCAATAGAACACCTTGAGGCAGCTAAGATCACACAGAAAAGGTATGCTGACCGCCACCGACAAGAGGCCCCTAAGTACCAAGCCGGGGATCCAGTATGGCTAGCAACAAAGTATATAGCGTTGAAAGGGACCAGGAAATTTCAACCCAAATTCTTAGACCCATTCACAATAGAAAGTGTAGTAACTCCTGTCGCCATGAGATTAACTCTATTTCCACAAATGTGCACACATCCCGTGTTTCATGTTTCCTTGTTGAACCCTGTGCAGCCTGGGACTAGAACATTAGTACCCCCAAGCCCCCTAGTATTAAAAGGGGAGGAACTGGAATATGAGGTCAAACAAATACTAGATTCTAAGATAGTGAGAAAGACCTTGTATTATTTGGTGGACTGGAAGGGATATGGTCCTAAAGACAGGTCATGGGAGCCAAGAGACAACATTCATGCCCTCGATTATTACTCAAGTTCCATAAGAACTATCCCACTAAGCCTGGTCTGGGAAACACATCCTTGGGAGGGGTCTTGAGGGGGAGGACTGTCATGGGTTCTAGGTTAGGTGGCACAATCCAGTCAATTTCATACCCGGTTCATGATAACTGGAAGAGAAATCGATCAGGAGCATTGTGGGTAAGAGCATGGAGGGCTAGGTCAGGGTTGATATCCATGTCTCCCATAGGAACCTCCTACCTCCATAGGATAACATGAGACTTCCTGTTCCATTAACATGGATCCCTTTTGTGCCAATCCGGAATTTATGCAACACTCTAGTCTTTGGGCGAGGCCCTCTATAAAAGCCACGCCCAAAGACAAGACTTGCTTTGTGTGATTTCTGTAGCAGTGAGCACGCGCTTACCTGGTTCCAGTCTCCAGAGCTTCTCCCACAGCATTCTGCAGATCTGGTTCCCGGCAGGACAGCATCCTCGCTTCTACGAGCTCTGCACCTGCAAAAGAAAACAACAGAAAGCATTAGCAAACTTCATTTTTCAACTCACCTGTTTTTCGGCGGTTTCGATCGTCTCTTCAGCTTCATCTTCGTCTCGCGGACCTTAAGGTCACTTCCGCTCGTTGGATTCCTTTCCAAAGAGGTATTTTCTTGGCAAACCAGCTAGGAGAAAAAACAAGGGAAAGGCAGTTTAGACACTAAAGACAATTCTGGGTGCAAAACTCCAAAAAGAAAACTCCACGCTTTCTCTTGCCAGCGCCTAGTGAAGTAACTGGGCAACCAAGGACACTTGGACATTTTGAACTCTCAAAATCCACCACATAAGGGTCCAGTGAAGTAACTGCCCCAGGACATTTTTGGGATCGCCTGAACTTTTCAAACTACGGAGGCGGCGTCGCCTTCTTTCCCGCAGCATAACGACGACTAGTGAGAACAGCATCACTACTGCACAATAGCCATTTGGCCCCGCACCATAGCGCTCCTGCAGAGTTTTCAGTTGAGCGTGACAAAGGGGTCCAGAAAAGGTTGTCTCACACTCCAGTCGGTGTCTCTAGGTTTACATAAGAAGACTAGCTAAACTCTGTGATCAGAGTATGTATTAGTTAGAGGCGAGAGGAAAAGAGTGATGACTGTGGTTTAAATGTGAAGAGTCGACTAGTTTGTTTATGTATTTGTGTTGAATTAAGGTGTCGAAGAGTGACACGAATATTTGTGAAAAAACTGAGATAAAGTCAAGATCATTGAAAAATAGAGGTTTGAATGGAGATTGTTGGAGCGCGCTCATATTTGTAGTTTAAAAAACAGGTCCTTTATAAAGCCTGGTAAGTATTGACAGTCAATTAAGACTCGTCACAATGGGAGATATTACTCCTCTGATGCATTTATGTAAGACATTGCCAAAGCACATGTCAAAGCTCAAACAGTATAGTGCGGAATGGGTCAAATGCACAGCAGATAAATTGTTCATGCCATGGCCACAAGGGGGATCACTGTCAAAAGCGGTACTGCAACACATGACCACATACTTGCGTGCTGCACACACGGGGAAAAAGTTAGAGAAAAGTTTAGATATTCTAGAGCTTTGGAATATGCACCAGGAACAGAGAGAGGATCTGTCACCTGAGGAGTGGATGCTTAATCAGTGTAAGGAAGAAGGTGTCAAGCCTTCTGCTCCCCTTACCTCACCTGAAGTAAAAGGCGTTTATATGGAAGACGAAGGGTTGTATCCATTAAGAGAACTGAAAGCAGCGACAGGGTATAGTAATTCGATATACGAGCCGCCCACTAATTGCAGTGACGATAGACCAGAGGAGAGTACGTGCATAGTACATTGCGCAAAGGAAACAATGGGTATAAAGCATGCAATGCACACCATTCCAACATCGGTCAGTAAGGATGAACGCAGGTATATTGGGAGCCATTGTACATGGACACAGAAGGAGAAGGAGTAGGCCCCAGATTTTCTTAACAGGCACCATGCTGTTTGGGATGCCAGATGTCCAGGTTTATGCAAGGTACAGTTTCCCCCATTGTCATCCTAGACCTGGTCAGGGAGTGGGAGGACGACCTTGCATCACCCACCATTTGCTCCCATGCACTCACCCCCCTGAAGAAGGTGCTGATAGCCCTACATTTCATAGCCACATGATCATTCCAATGCACCACTGCCATTGTAGGCGGCATATCTCAGGCCACACAATCCTGGTGTCTACACAAGGTTTTGGGCTGCATCACATCACGTGCATGCCTGTGTAGGCACATATACATGCCATGCACACTGCAGGAAAGGGTATGCCAGGAATTCTAATCAGTAGCACACTTCCACCATGTACTCAGTCATTGATTGCATGCATGTAGCGCTAAACCCCCCCCGCCCAATGATGGAGCACATTTACTACAACCAGAAGCATTGGCACTCCATCAATATGCAGGTCATCCGTGATGCAAAAGGAGTCATCATGCAAGTCAACACCAAATTTCCCGAAAGCACACATGACAGTTACATCTAACGCTTGTCACCACTCTATCGGGCCCTGGCATCGGGAACATTTGTCAACAGCTGGCTCCTAGGTGAGTATTAACTGTCATGTATATGACTGCAGTCATGTGACACAGTGAACAAATGACCATGAGAATTAATGTCAATAACAACCATCTACACATTTACGCTATCACCATTCCTGCTCACGCCATTCAGGTATCCTGCCACACCAGGTAAGGTACAATGCAGCACATATAGCCACCTGAGGCATAGTGGAGCACACATTTGGGATGCTTAAGTCACGTTTCCGCTCCCTTGACCACTCTGGTGGGGTATTGCTATATGCCCCACCAGTAGTATGTAAAATCATTGTGGCAGTTTACGTCCTGCATAATGTTGCCACATGGTGCTTCATACTGGTACAGATGCAGGAGGGACATTGCTCTCAGCCACAGGCACCACCCATGCATTTGGTTGGAGAACAGGCACAGGGTGAGTCTGTATGCAATCAGCTCATGCAATCGTACTTCACATACATTCCAGCCACTGTGGAGGACACAAAGTGAAGCCACATCCCTGGTGTCATCAAGTGATGAATTGGGGCAAATCCACCGTACACTGAACAATACTTTGAGAACATGTGTCTGGGAGAGGCAAAATGTGTGTTTTGGGAAGGCATCAAAAAGTAAGATACATAAAACAGATTCAAAGTTCAAACAGAAATAATGTATTGAATCAAATGTCAAGATTGTAGAAGGCCTAACTTGCCCTATGCTAAGGTGGGATTTTCCTAACTGAACGAAACAAAGGAAAGTCTGAGTCAAATAGGTCAACTTAAGTCTGTCTGTTTCCAAACCTATTATTGCCCTCACAACTAAAGCTAAACAATGTGTAGATATGTCAGTAATCAAATAAATTGTGATCAAAACAAAGTTCTGAGCTTCTTACAGCTCTTCGCTTCCTTTTTAACTCCTCTTCCCTATGTTCAAGAAAGTTCCACAAAAAGTCTCAAGATTACCTTTCTCAAAGTTCAAAGCAATACAGTTCCACACTATCCTCTGGGTTCCCTTCCCCAAGTTCAAGGAAACACAGTTAAAAAAGAAAAGGTTCCTCAAGTCTCAGGGTCCCCTTCCCCAAGAATGTAGCAACTTATACTTGTCTCGGGTTTCAAAAGTTTAACACAACTCCAGGTCAACTTGACCTTTCCTCTGGATTGTATCAACAGTTTACTTACCGTGATCCTTCTTGGTGTATTTCACAACGTCTTTGGTTTTCACATTTTAGGGTTCCATGGTCTAGGCGCAGTTGTCAGACCGCACGGTCCACCCATCACAGGTGGCGCAACCAGGAACCCTATGCTCTTCAGCCCACACATTATGTGCAGCTTCACACTATCTTGGCTTCTCCTAGTCAGCCTCTTGGCATTGCCATAAAGTGGTTGCACACTTGGTACCAGACTTGGGCCTTGCCACACTGTCTTCATTCACATAATTCACTTTGTGGTGGTCTTATAAATTTCCCACCTCTCTTTCCCACTCTTTCACACTTGCACCTTTTTCTGCAGGGTATTTTACAAATGGGCACTTTCCCATTTCACTTTCATCAGTTAACAACTTTGCCCACAACATTTTTATTCAGTTAGGCATTCAATATTGTAACACATTCAGTTCACTATTCAATATTGTGCTCAGCCCTTTGACTTTTGTAAGGGACGATCAACGATACTCCAGCACTCTTTCTTTACAAAGATATCAACAGTCTGTTGGCTTTGGCAATGCGTGTTCTCTAATTTTACCTTTAGGGCTACACAGATCCCTTTTTCTACTCCACAAAATTGACACCATATTTACAAGGATAACCTAAATACACTTTACAGAAGTAGACTTGTACATTCTTCTACATATGGGTTGGCAACCTATTTACACTCTAATGTTGGTGAACTAACATAACGATAGGAACATTTGTAGGTATGACAGATCTGATGACACTTACAAAATGTGATATAATTGGAGTCTCCAACTATATAAGGCTGAATCAGTTATGTGGAGCTGTTCCCATCAATCCACATCGTCTTTCAAATAAGATGGTCTCCCACACACACATTTAGCGCTTATTAAATCCTGACCCTTTACTTCATTACTCTCATTAAAGCATCTTCTTTCCCTATAATTATCTTTGCTGAATGAACTGGTATCTTTGTCTTTCTGTCTATCATTCATATTAAATACACCTATTGACATTCCACACTACACCATCCGAAACCCTTACCGCTCCATGAAATCTTTCCACAACTTTCACGGGTTCCAACCAACTGACACCTTTTTCCGCTCTGGCATGAGGGAACTTCATTCGTACCCAATCACCCTTTTCAACCAGACATTTCTTCACAGCTTTCCTAATATCAAAATGGAATTTATTAGACATGTGTTTCCTGGTGATATTCTCTTTGACAACACCAACATCAATACCTTTCTGGCATACTCTGCCCAACCAAGATGGACAGACTCTAGTGTTGGATGTCCTTCCCCTTAACATCTCAAAGGGAGAAACTCCTGTGGTGGCATGGGGTGTAAACCCATGCGTCGCCACTGTCTCTTCTGCTGCTTTCCTCCAATATCTGACTCCATTGCATCTCTCAACTATCCCGATAGTCTCAGGATGATCGATTGAACTGGTGTTATGCTCCATGCCATTCCTCTTAAGAAATGCCTCAATTTCTTCAGACACAAGCTGAACTCCATTATCCATCACCATTGTGGTAGGATAACCTTCTCTCTTAAATGTGTCCTCCAAAAACTTAATAATATACTTGGAACAGATATTCTGCACCCACAAAATCTCTCCCCATCGGGATAACATATCCTCTAAAACAATACAATACAGTAGAGTCCATTGACTCCTCACAAGTCCTACAATATCTAACCCCACACGCTCCCAGGGTATGGATGGAATGGATATAACTGTCATGGGCTCTACTCTCGCAAAACACACCCTTTTGCAGAATCCTCACAAATGTGGCAATCTCTAATTAATCTCTCCACTTGCAAATCCATGCCAGGCCATCAGTAGACTTGCTTTATGAGTTGTTTGGTCTTTGCCATGCCTTGATGGCCCTCATGTGCTATATCTAAAAATAAAAAATGTCTCACTCTGGTGGGTGGAAACACTTTGTTTCCCCTCAGAATCATACCTTTGTTTATAAGTAACTCATCAAAAAAATGTCTCACAGCATCAGCATTGTTCCTTTCCTGATCTCACTATCTTTGATACTGCATTCAAGAAGCTCTTTAACATCACTAAATATCTAATCTGCTAACATGGCTTCCTCCCACTCATTTTCTGATACAATTTCTTGACAAATGCTAAAATTGTGATCCTCTTCATCACCATTGTTATTCTCATCCTCTACTACATGCGTTAATCTGGAAAGGCAATCTGCTGCCTTCTTCCTCTCTCCAAGTAAATATTATATTTCCCAATTGTAGTCTTGCAGACTTGCTACCCACTTGCGTATTCTCGAAGACACATTATCTAAACCCTTTGTCATCAACATTTCTTTTAAAGGCTTATGGTCAGACCTAACCACAAATCTGACACCCCAAAGAAAAGGTCAGAACTTGTCAATCGCCCATTTGATAGCTAACAAATTGTTTTCAATTGTGGAATACTTATGTTCTGCTTCCCTCAAACCTCTGGATGCAAATGCAATGGGACACTCTTTCCCCTCACATCTTTGGAAAAGTACTGCACCCAACCCATGATTACTTGCATCTGTTGTTAGAATGCTTTTCTTTTTGGGTTCAAAACTTTTCAAAGTGGGGGATCCACTCAAGGCTCATTTTATCTCTTCAAACTCACGTTCACATTCATCATCCCATTGAAATCCTTCCCCTTTCTTCACAGGTTTCCTCATGTTAAAGGTTTTACTCGCTAAATCAGGGACAAATGTGGCATGATACACGGCCATACCTAAGAAAGAAATTATGTTCTCCTTGTTGTTAGGACTGGGAAGGTTTATAATAGTATTCAGAATATTTTCCTTTGGCCTGATACCCTGTTCGGATATTTCATGTCCTAAATATTGTATGGGTGATTTGTGCAATTTACATGTATCCTTACTCAGTGTTCAACCTGCCTCTTTGAATATGTCTAACACCTTTATTTTTATCTGGTATTGTGCTCTTCCAATGTCTGCCCATAAACTAACCCATCATCTTGAAAACACAAAACCCCTTCCATATGGTGAAACAGCTAATACATAATGGGCCTCATTACGTATAGCGCGGTAAAAACGGGGTAATTCCCGGCATGGCGGAACAAGCGGGTCCGTGCTCGTATGACGCCGCTAATAGCGGGTGATTACGAGTGCACGAGCATGCGCAAACCCCCATGCCGGTAATGGCCATACCGGCATGCCTCAAAAGGCCCCCCAACCCCCGACAGTGCCATCACGGGACCTGCCGATTCCGCCACCGCCTAGGAGGAACCCCTAATAACCAACCCGGTAATACCAACATGCTAATACCGGGCTCGTAAAACCAGACCCGGAAATAACGTCATCGCGTCGGAATGGGAAATGGGCCAGTGGCCATCTTTAAAAACACAATCCATTGCAATCCTCCCAAACATCAAGTTGTTTCCTGGAGAGCTCTGCGCCAATACTTCCATAATGTCCAAGGCACCCAGAAGACCACCCCCCCAGCTGCAGAAACATCGTTTTTCCAACACTGAATGAAATATGCTAGCGGACACCCTTGCTGCACATGCAGATCTCATGAAATCCCAGAACGTGAAGCGGGAGGTGCAGCAGAAGAAGAAGGACATCTGGCAGGAGGTAGCCCGCAAGGTGTCGGCTTTAGGAACCAGCCCACGTAGTGTCAAGGACTACAGGAAGAGGTGGGATGACCTCCGCTTGAGGGTCCACAACATCATGGCAAGTAACAGGAGGGAGGCCATGGACACAGGCGGGGGTTCCCACTCTCCTCCAAAAATGCTCCCCTGGGAGGAGACCGCAAGCAGCTTCATTAATCCAGAGTCCATCGAGGGATTTGGGGAGATGGAGACGGGTGTGGCATTATCACCAAAAGGAGGTGGGTGCCCCTGCAGATCCCTGTAGGGGAAACCATGACGTAGCACAAGTGATGTGGAAGAGAGTCTAGGCAAGGCAAGGCATGTCCCAACACCCACATGAACACATCCAGGTCCACACAGCGGGCCAAACCCTGCCAGACAGAAATGCATGCTGAGTGCCAATCCCATAACCAACACACAGCTAACACACATGGACTGTGCCCATGTAATTCATCACCCAGAACCCAAATCAACGGCATGCCACCTGCCATGCAGCAAATGCAAAAATGCCCCCTCACACTACTCTGTGTGACACACCTGTAAGACATGAATGCATGATTAAATGAATAATGAACAGCACCATTATATGCTTCTGGCATGTAACACCATCACTGATGCCCTGCATCACTTCTACCCCCCCAGGCACCGATGAGGAAGATGCCAGCCAAGACACCACCGCAAGCGCATCCACGTCCCACCCAAAGAAAAGGGCTACCGCCACTACCACCTCCGTGGCAGCCAAGCAGGCCACACCCACAGCCAGTGTGCCTGACCGAGCCGAGACACAGCCAACAAAACCTGCTGCCAGTATGCCTGACACACTTGAGACCCAGCAGCCCACACCAGTTGAAGGGGAGTCCCTACAAGCACTGCCCACCACTGAGGATGACTTGGAGGACAATGTGGACGAGGAGGGAGTGACTGGAAGTGACATGTCCACCCACCCTACGCCCCATGTCCACCCCCCCACCCCATATCCAGCCCTCACCCACCTACAGCAGTGCTGATCCCGGCCTCCATGATTCGGACCTGAGCCCCTTCCAAGAGCACAGCACCAAAAATGCAGGCCCGTCACTGCACCACCCACCACTCCAGCTCCCACCAACACCCTCGAGCACGTCTGTCAAGGGTGGAGGCCCGAGAAGAGTCCATGTTGGAGCTCCTGCGGCAGTACATTGCTGATGGTGGGAAATCGCCACTGCCATTACAGCAAACACAGCCGCTGTGAATGCCTCGCCTGTGTTGATGAGGAACTGGCTGGGGGCCATCACCCAGGTATTAACATCCATCCTGCTGCACATTCAGCGTCCACGACTATCAACAGCCGCCAAAATTCCCACAGACTCCTCATCAGCCACCACACCTGCTTCATCAGTCCCCACCAGCCCTGTGTGTCTTACCAGAAGGAGTGCCAGGCACACCAAAATGCTGCCCCCGGACAGCAAAAAATCCTGCAAATAGTGTAGGAGGACAATGGGAGTGGGTCAATGGTTTTGGGGGGGGGGGGGAATGGGTGCATTAGGGGTGTTAATTGGGGGGGTTTGGGAGTTTATTGGGGGTTTGGGAGTTTATTGGGGGGTTTGGGAGTTGATTGGGGGGGTTTCGGCGGGTTGTCACATTGTTGCAGTTTCATCCAATACACCCGTTGTGAGAAAAAAACATAATGCCTGGACAATGGTGATTTGTTGTGTATCCATTTATTGTATGATGGTGTTCAGTGCCCAAATCCCAAGATTCCCTGTGTGCATGTCCACATGGACCCTGTGTGTCACGGACACATGTCTGTCAAAGTCTCTGTGGTTCAGAAGTATTCGTGAATCAGTGATTGGCGTACTGCATGGCCATCCTGTGCATCACGTACTGGCAGGGGTGCTGCTTCACCTCCGTCTCCATCATCATCATCCTCACCTGGTGCATGCATGTCAATGTTAGCTGGCAGTGGTACATTTCTCCGAACGCACATGTTGTGCAGCATGACACAGGCCATTGTGATCTTTGCCACCTTCTCAGGCCTATATAGGAGTGCTCCACCAGACCTGCTAAAGCAGCGGAACCGCACCTTCAACAGGCCAAAGGTCTACTCAATCACAGCATGGGTATGGGTGTGCACCCGATTGTACTCCTCTTCATGGCTGTTCTGCAGGTTCCGCACAGGGGTAAGTAGCCACGGCCTCAAGGTATATCCTCCATCACCTGCAAGCAAATACAAATAGGTATGTGTCACTCTGAGCTGCCACCTTCAAGAATCAGTCATGGCCGCAGCTATTTGGTGTGGACATGCACATGTCCCTGTACGTATGCACGAATGTCATCTAGATGCATACTATACTGCTATTAGGTGTGGTAGTCTGGATGACGTTCAATAGATGATGCAGGGTGAAATGATGCAAGCTGAGGGGGATGTACTGTGGTAGTACAACAATGTTTAGCCTCCCATTTATGCTGTGTATACTACACAATAGACACATTGGCACAGTTGCAATCCTGTTTAGTCATGCATTGCTTGGCATTCACATGGTGGTCAGGTTATGTGTCTTACATGTGGTCATTGATATGCGTTAATGGTCAGATGTGTGGTGTATGCATTTTGCCCCCCATTTCCACCCAGGTGGGGTATGCATCCCCCCCATTCCCACCCAGGTGGGGTATGCATTCCCCCCCATTCCCACCCAGGTGTGGTATGCATTCCCCCCATTCCCACCCAGGTGGGGTATGCATTCCCCCCCATTCCTACCCAGGTGGGGTATGCATCGCAACACATCCCTACATCCATGCACTTCCATGGCCCACTGACACAACTCACCAAGCAGCCAGGCACGTGGTCCAGCATGTCGCTCCATGTGACGGGGTAGCGTGGAGTTGCGCAGCACCATGGCATCATGTGTTGATCGGGGAAATTGGGCACAGAAATGTGTGTTGATCTTGCTGGAGTCACATACCATCTGCACATTGATGGAGTGGTATTGCTTCCGATTGCAGTACACCGCCTCTACGGCATGGGGGACAACCAATTCAACATGGGTGCAGTCGAGGGCACCAACACAATTGGGCATGACTGCTAGTGCATTTGCTGTCTGCTATCTCCTGGGAAGTCCGTGGTAGGGATATGTGTGTGCTAGCGTGCTTCAGGAGGGCATCCAGCATTTGGGTCAGCATTTGTGAAAATAGTGGTTGTGAAATGCCATGCAGCTGGCCCACTGTGTGCTGGTAGGTGCCTGTGGCCAGGAAGTGGAGCACAGACACCACCTTTAGTAGCGGGGGGATGGCAGTGCGCATTTCTATGAGGCTGACAATGTTGTTGCCTATCATGTCCACTATGGTGGTGATGGTGTCCCGGTCCAACCGGTACAGGGTGTGGATCTGCTCAAGGGTTATATTAAATGGACTGGGTCTGATGCGAGGGATTGTAGGCTGCCTATGAGGGACTACTGCCTGCACTGGTGGTAAATGCTGGGCCTGTCTCACCCTCCTTCTCCTCCTGCGTCTCCTCTGTGCTGCCTGTTGTTGCTGCTGTTGTTGTTGTTGTAGTTGCTGTTGTTGCTGTAATTGTAGCAGTATAGGCATGTCCTCCAGCGCCATGATTGCAACAGCTAATGGTAGCATTTTGGTGTAGGAAGGGGTGTGGTGTGTGGGTGTACTCCTTTTATACTGGGACAGACTCCATTGAGTACACCTGTGGTGATTGTGTGCACCTGTGGCAGTTGCCTTGATTGCTGATTGCTGTTTGTGGTTGGTCCGCAATGCCTGTATGGCCGGCATCGTCCAGCCCCTGATTACCGGCTTCAAGATGCTGGTATTTACATGTCCGTGTGGGTTGTGATGTCCTCCTATTACCGGCATGCTGATATTTGCTCCCCGAAGGGGCGCGTGTACGCGCACATGCAGGTATGAGGGGGCACGGTACAGGCGGTGCCGGTATTGGCGGGTTGTGGGGTCGGAATGCCCCGGACCCATTAACGATGCTGCTATTACCATTCTACCTTCCTTTTTTCATTACCTCCAATCTCGTAATGAGGCCCAATGTGTTGGAACACAGTTGCTGCAGACACCAGACAAAAGACATGCGCTTACATTAGGACAAGCCTTCCAAAGTCCAGAGTCGGGTCGGAATGCCCCAGACCCATTAACGGTGCCGCTATTACCATTCCACCTTCCTTTTTTCATTACCTCTAATATCGTAATGAGGCCCAATGTGTTGGAACACAGTTGCTGCAGACACCAGACAAAAGACATGCGCTTACATTGGGACAAGCCTTCCAGAGTAATAATGGTAGTTATATTCCTACAGTATTGGTGCAAAACAATTTGGTGGTATGCAGACTTCAAGTCTAAAGTGCTCATCACTTTTGCTCTATAAATAGTACCCAACATTTCCGTTATGTTAGGCAGTGGGTGTCTAGCCAGTATACACATTGATTGACAGACCTCAAATCTATGCACAGTCTGAGTTTTCCATTGGGTTTGTGGACAAAAACTAACAGTTAGACCCATACAGAGGATTCAATTCATTCTATCACACCTTGTTTTTCTATTTGATCAAGTTCATGTTTTACAGCGGCCCTAATATCTGAAGGTACTGGCCTCACTTTTTGCACTACTGGAACAGCATTGTACTTTGAGCGAATGTTGTTCGTAAAGTCTTTCAAATTGCCCAACTGCTCTCGGAGTCCGTATGTTGAGTAAATAACTCTTGTGATTTATCGAAATCGATGGCATAGACTCTTTCTTCCGCATTGTGGTCTACTTTTATTTTAAGTCTCTTTTGATGTGACTAACTGAGAACTGGATATGTCCCTTTGCTTGACATGTAGACCTTTCCTTTTGCTGATCTGTCTTCGCATAGTGGAGTGAAACCAACCTTCCAAATCAATGTGTTTTCCTTGATAGGCCACTGGTTTACTACTGCATTTAGTGTGATCTCCTTCCTCATTTTTGCTTCGAAAATAGCCCTGAGTTACAGCATATACTTGGATCCAGAGTCAATTACCATGTCCATATTTATGTCTTCATTCTGTATGTTTGACTTTGGGCTTCTCTACATCAGTATCCTCTAGATTGTTTACCTCATTGTTAATGCTGTCAATGATACAATATTTGTGTTGCCTAGCGCACACCTAGGTTTAAGGTTTTTTTACAGGATTTGTTGAAAATTTACGGGGTGCCGGGGAGAATAACAACCTTGACACTGGGTTGTTTTAACCTATGTAAATCCAACAGATTGTCCACAAGATTGTGGAACTCTCCCGTCCCCTGCACACCCTTTATACTGTAGAAACAGTCAATATTTCTATACAATGGTAATATTCAGTTTCTTTCAGAAAAAAGAAGAAATTAATGAGAGAAGCTAATTCATGACACTATTATAATAAAACAGAATGATGGGGACCATCGGTTTTAATTGAATTTTAAATTAATTGTTATAGATATGAATTTCAATTCATTCATCATCCAGTCTTTGTAAACATAATAACATAAATGTGTTCATTTTGAGGTTACATTCAATATTATAATACAAGGGCATACAAGGTACTCATCACACTTTCTATACAATAGGCTTTTCACATGGTATATCCACAGAAAGTAATGATGAATATTTTCTCGACGCGTTTCGGGGTGTCCCCTTCTTCAGGAATTGATAGCCCTCTTCATTGCCGTTAATCTTTGTTTCGTCTATAATGTATGATACAATGATCAAATTTTAGATTCTCACTGATAACTGTCATTTAACTCTTGGGAGAAATTTTTAATAATAATCACCTGGATGTTCAATGTGGAATATCCTAACTGGATTTATTATCAATAGCAATATCAGCCCAATAATGGTTATTCAACCTGTAGATGTGATAAAAAGACAATAGGGAAAGCTCAATTAAAAACGGGATCTTAATTCATGAAGGAAAATCTAGTCATGTAATATCTAAGAAAAAATATTACCTTTCGGTATTTCTGTAAAAAGCTACTACATCCATGGAATGGGTCGCTGTGGTATGTAGAGAGTCCTCAGGTACGGAGGTAGTGCAGTAATGGGCGATTCCTCCACTCGTGTCTGTAAAAACACGTATATATACTATATTAGATACACGAAAACAATGGGGTGGGATCATTCTGTGGAGAGTATTCTGTGAAGGCCTCTAGGCTCATGATATGCAATTGGGGAGCTGTTTACAAAGGATTCTCTTACCTCCTTCCTGAGAAGATGGCCGGTGCTGTAGCTCGAACCGTTCTACACGGTTTTCGCTAAAGATGGCCACTATTTACATTATGACGTCATCACGTCGAAGCGTGACGACGTCACTATGTTTAGAACGTCAGCGTGTGACGGGAAAACAGACGTCATACGGACATATTTTAGAAAACAATGTGTAATTAACCAATAGTATATAGGTGTATATCTATACTGGTGCAGGGAGTTTGAGTCAAATGAAATAAAGGTGAAAAGAGTCGAAAGATAAATGTGAGGAGTGTCTCATGTAACTTCTGGGAAATCTATTGTTTACCACGGACAAGAGGTGGCAATCATGCCAGACGTATGAACCAGAGGGAAATCTTCTGGATAGAGAGACTAAACAGTCTAGCTCCCAATGACGTCATAATGTAAATAGTGGCCATCTTTAGCGAAAACCGTGTAGAACGGTTCGAGCTACAGCACCGGCCATCTTCTCAGGAAGGAGGTAAGAGAATCCTTTGTAAACAGCTCCCCAATTGCATATCATGAGCCTAGAGGCCTTCACAGAATACTCTCCACAGAATGATCCCACCCCATTGTTTTCGTGTATCTAATATAGTATATATACGTGTTTTTACAGACACGAGTGGAGGAATCGCCCATTACTGCACTACCTCCGTACCTGAGGACTCTCTACATACCACAGCGACCCATTCCATGGATGTAGTAGCTTTTTACAGAAATACCGAAAGGTAATATTTTTTCTTAGATATCACATGACTAGATTTTCCTTCATGAATTAAGATCCCGTTTTTAATTGAGCTTTCCCTATTGTCTTTTTATCACATCTACAGGTTGAATAACCATTATTGGGCTGATATTGCTATTGATAATAAATCCAGTTAGGATATTCCACATTGAACATCCAGGTGATTATTATTAAAAATTTCTCCCAAGAGTTAAATGACAGTTATCAGTGAGAATCTAAAATTTGATCATTGTATCATACATTATAGACGAAACAAAGATTAACGGCAATGAAGAGGGCTATCAATTCCTGAAGAAGGGGACACCCCGAAACGCGTCGAGAAAATATTCATCATTACTTTCTGTGGATATACCATGTGAAAAGCCTATTGTATAGAAAGTGTGATGAGTACCTTGTATGCCCTTGTATTATAATATTGAATGTAACCTCAAAATGAACACATTTATGTTATTATGTTTACAAAGACTGGATGATGAATGAATTGAAATTCATATCTATAACAATTAATTTAAAATTCAATTAAAACCGATGGTCCCCATCATTCTGTTTTATTATAATAGTGTCATGAATTAGCTTCTCTCATTAATTTCTTCTTTTTTCTGAAAGAAACTGAATATTACCATTGTATAGAAATATTGACTGTTTCTACAGTATAAAGGGTGTGCAGGGGACGGGAGAGTTCCACAATCTTGTGGACAATCTGTTGGATTTACAATGCTGTCAATGATAAACAAGCATTCTTCTAATTCTTCACACAACTCATCAACATAGACAATGGGCCTCTTTACAAGGTTGGAGGTAGCCTTGCCGGTAAAACTGGCAAGGCTACTTCCAAACTTGCAAGAAAGTCCAGCACCCGCGAATGGGGAATTACTGTGATATTCTGGCCCCGCCAGACCCGGTAATTGCCCTTTTGTGGGTGCCCGAATCGGGTGATCTCCATTCCCATTTGAGCCGCATAGGGCTCAATGGGAATTGGGATGCCTGTAGCACTGCATGGTTCATAACTGTGCCTGTGCTACAGGCATGCTGTGCTCGCGGGTGCCTTTCATTCCACCAGTCAGACCTGGCGGAATGAAAGGCACCCGTGAGCACAACTGTGAATTTGCCAGTCCGGATTCAACGGTACCGGCAGGCTTACCGGTACCGTTGCATCCGGACCAGCAAGCTCGTAATGAGGCCCAATGTTTTCAGGCTTTGTCTTGCACCAGTTGGTGAAATGACCCCTTTTATTTAACCTCTTGCACATCGCTTTAATATCAGGACCTTTGACACTGCTGGCTAAATGATACAGACTATCACAACGAAAGCACCTTCTCCTTTCGGTCTCATCCTTTACTACCTTAAATCTCCCTGTCTTATCCTTCATGGCACCTTCCTTCCTTGTTCCTTGTTTTCTTTTTTACAATATTCTTTCCTTTTATTGTGTAAGGTAATCATTTTGGCAACAGTAAAGACAGAAGACCCAAGTGATCACAGTTCAAGGGTGTTTATTAAACTGTATAAAGGGTTGGAAAAATGCCTAATCTAAACCTAAATCTAAGATGGGCGTAAACTGCGACCATCAAAATAATTATAAGGCAGTCCTAGTAGTGTCTTGTCAAATGAAAAGGACCTATCCTAAAAAAAAACATTGCCAAAACCTTACAGCTAAATAACAAAATATTGTGGGATGGTGTTTCACAATAAAAGAAAGACATGTCACAAATGATAAGTCAGGGTGGGTTAGCCGGGGTCTCCCTTCCCCACATTTTTAGCAGGGGACAAGGCGTCCTCCAGACAAGGCTACAGTTCTTTTCTCAGGTATTGGGACCTTCGGTGGTTAAGTCTCTTTTCTCATCAAAAAATCTCTTGCCTTAGAAGGTCAGCTGTACCAAAACAATAAACAAACAAAAGTTCCTTTGTCAATCTTTTCAAGTTTGGCCACTGCTCTTCGCATTTTGGATCTCCCTCAGCCCAGACCCCTCCCGAATATTAGTCTCCCTCCATCAGGTTCACCACGGCTTTTATTCAAGGGACTTCATCTTTTACATCCATAAATCTTAATGTCTGTTTAAGCAATCCACTGCGGTCATCCCTCAATTGGGTTCACTCTTTGTCAATACAATGTTTGTGGGTTACTCTACTTCACAGCGTTTGTCAGGCATCCCTCAGTCTGGTGTACAATTGTCAATTACATAGTTCTCCCTGCTTTTCACCTTACGGATTTTACTTCCCTTCATTTCCTTTTGTTCACGGGTCAAAGACTTTAAACTGTAAAAGGGGTTTTACTCGACCCTTGTATGACCACTTTGACCTTCTTTGTGAGGCTCTCCTAGGGCCTTTTGCTATGGGAAGTTTCATCAAACATAACAGGGAAGGGACCAGCCAGAGGCTTTTGAGTGAGCACCCATGTGGTGCTAGACCACTCTGCAGCTGGTATTTCCCCTTCACTTCCAACAGTTCTTTGATTCAACTTTTGGTGCTGTTTGCAACTTTCTCTCAACACAGTTTGGTTTCTTTATCAGTTCCCCCTTCGACTCACTGGCTTTGATGAACTGCTTGGCTTTTCTTGTCTCAGGGGTCAAGGGCGGTACCACAGTAGCTGGATCCCTCTCTGCCTTGATCCTCAGCTTAGGAGGGCTCCATGTACCATTGACATCTGCTACAACACAACATGGCTACGTTCTTATGTTTCCTTTTTCTGAGGTTTCTCGGGTCAGGGTTGAAAAGTGCAAGGTCTCTTCACTCCTTGACGTCCTTTTGGTTCTCGCCGTCTTTTGTCTCCTCTTGAACTGCCATCTCAGACTAGCTGCCTTGCTGTGCGGTCTGCTTTGCTCATAGTGTGCTGTTGTGCTCCACCTTTTATCCCTGTGGGGAAGGGAAAAGGGGCCATCAGGTGTGTGTGATTATTATCAATTGCCTGAGACTGCCTGACCTTTTTGTTTGGACATGTTAGTTAAACGGCTCTGGTGTTAGTGCGTTGTTTTTCCTAGTGTACAAGAATATTTGTGTCGGAAAATGGAAGGGGGGGGCGGCTTAGAGCTTCTAAATATCCTAGTTGGATGGGGAAGAATTGTTATAAGGAAGGTGATACCACGTCTCACCTGTCGGTGTCTTACTTCCACTCTCTGAGAACCCCCATCCAGGTGATCCTCCCACACTGGTCCACCCCCAGTAGCGATGGCCGTGTCCTGGCCACCTGGATGACAAACCCCCGGGGACTAGTCAGGGAGACACCTTCAGGTTTCTCACAATTTCCAAAACCTCCATTACTTGTAGGCTTTCTTCCTTCTTTGTTTCTGGTTCAGTTCTCTTATTCCTTTACACACTTGTTTGTATGTTCAACCTCCTTTGCAACTTTGATCACTTCATCAATAGATGGGTTGCTCTTTGACCATAAGGCTTCCCTTACCTTCCTATCACTGCATTCTAATATACATTGATCTCATAATCTCTCGTTAAGGGTAGCGTTGAATGCACTCGAGGCTGCCAAACCTCGAAGAGCTGTTATATATTGTTCAACTGTCTCTCCAATCTCTTGTTTATTTTTCCCAAAATGATGCCTCTCGAGTATGATACTAATGGATTTGTCATAGCGTTTGTCAAGCATCTTGATACATTTTTCATGCTCTGTGAGGTTTGTTGATTCTTCAACAGAGTTGTGGAAGGTTTTCAAATTGTTCTTGACCATAATTGCCCAAACAATGCATGAGTAGACATTTTTTCTGTTCACTTGCAAAGTTCAGACCATGTCCTGCAAACACATATTGGTCAAAATGCTTCTTCCAGCATTTAAAGGTATGTTTGGTTCACCTATGGTATCCACAAAGTAGTTAGGAGGAGGTATGCCTTGCATGGTCTGTTCCTTGCTTTAAAGTATTTATTTCCTTTTGAGGTTGCTTACTGGCACAGTTTTATTTGTCTTTATGTGACATGTTCCAATTTATCTTTGTGTGTTTGGAAAAAGCACCTGGAACACGCTGTGAAGTGGAACTGTATTGCACTGATTCCAAGCATGTTTATTAGCACACTTTATTTTGTACCGATTGCTTTGAATCATGGAAATCAATTGAAAGGTCACTGTATTTCCTTCACGATAGTGGATAGTGCAAAGCTTATGTTGGTTCTCACTGAAACCAAAATGGCGGCACAAAGTGTCACACATGTGGGTCCTTTCATTTTATGAGTGTAGTAGCAGTGGTGCTGTTTTGCTAATGCCTGCTTGCTTTCCTGGCATTCGGCTGCACGCAGTGGGGCAACAGTGGCACTTTTCTTGATCGCGTCTACTGTGGTTCCCTTACTGGTGTTTATGGGTAGCCCCTTCCTTATTTTGTTTAGTTATTAAGGGGCGGACGCGGCAGGGAAAGCGCTTCTCACCTTCACTTTGGTTCTGTGCCAATTCACTCGAACTGCACCACTCTCCTTGTCACCTTCACTTTCATTGTGTGCCAGTGCACTCAAATTGCACCAGAGGCACGGTGTGCTGCACCCTTGTACTGGAAAACTGTACTGGCTGCTGTACTGCTTCCTCGTCGCCACTCAAAATAGTCTCAGAGGTAGGTAAGTTGGCAAACTCTTCTTTATTTGTAGTTTCAGTCTTAGCCCACCGGCTCCTTAACACAGCTCTCTAAAAATGCCCCAGCATTATCTCTTGTGCATCTTTCTACAAGGATTCCATGCTCTACACTCCAGACTCCTTGCTTACCTCACGTGGATTGCTGAAAGCATAGCATAGAATTCTACAGAACCATTTAATTGGTACGGGATACAAAAAAACACTCATATTGTTCATGAAACTCTCACACGTGACTTGTCTTTCATTCGCCAGAAGATTTAAACAATTGTACAATGGACAGTTACATTGGTTCTGCTCGCGTACCTTCTGTTCATGGAGAGTGTTTTCAATGAGGATCAGTTCAATACAGATTTTTACTTTACGTTTCAGTGCTACTGTTGTATTAGAGATAGGTGTTCACGTGTACATCAAACCGAAGTTTCTAGCATTAATGAAACTCACCAGTTTCAATGAAGTGTTCACTGACACAGCGAACCTGGAATGCGACTTCCACTGCGTGCAGCTTCAGAACGAGGAGTTTGTCTGCCCCTCAGGCACCTCGAAGTCTTATTTAACTTCATGGTTAATGGGCATTCTTCTGAGCCTCTAAGAGAATGGTCCAGCATGGGACTGCTTTCCTCTGCACAAACGCTGCAGCCTGGAGCACAAGCTTCCTTGCCAAACACAGGACTCAAACTGCATGGGCTCCTCAGACCCGGCGCACCCTGCTCCCAATGGTTCACTTGGTCTGCCACAGCCCTCACTGCTGCCACACCTCCTCAGCTTCCAATTGTTCACACCTGCCGTTGCAACACCTGACAGGGGGTCCTTCCCTGCTTTCCAGCCCGTTCTCTCAGGTCTCACACCTGCATTCCGGTTGCTCCTTTGTTGCTCCTTTGGTCTCCTTTTGTACACCGGTAACTACTTAACAGGTTGAAGGTCTAAGCTCCAAATTGAATTTGCCTCACCATAGTGAAAGGGACATGCCTGGCCTTCACGTAACTTTGCAGACATCTTCCACTTTCCAGTACTAGAGTGGTGAAAGGAGCTAGCATTCACATTCCTCCTAGTTGCTTCAACCTGAAACAAACACATGTGAGCATGGCCCTGTCCACCCATTGACTGTTGCACTACAGCATATAGGTGGACTTGCCACCCCATTCCCTGACAAAAATCATGTACACAATGAATTTCTACAACAAAATAGTCACATGAACTGAAAAAATAGGAATCACACTACAAGATAGATGTACATCTCACCTCAAATCTGTTCACTTGTGTGCAGGCACCAGCATCAACCAGGAATCACTTGTTGCTCCACTTTTTAGGTCTCGAAACCAGCCGACAATGATGAAGTATTGCGTACAGACATCACACAGCACTGTTCCCATGAATATCAGCAAACATTTGCCCTGGCAAATGCCTTGGTCCTGAAAAACAACACGAGGTCACACCATGTAACACATCCCTGCACCCAATGTCACCACACCCTATTATGCCCTGGTTGACATTCAACGACTGAAAGCAAAGAGTCGCTAGCCACCATCACCATGCCACACCCACATCCATGCAGCTGGACCAGCACACCTCAAGCCAATGCAATGTAAAACACCCTGCACAGTGACACCATCACCACCCACATCACCTCCACTGCCTGCCCCTTTAAGTGCCATGTTGTGAAGGACCAGGTCCACTTATCCCTTGTCCCAGAGAGGGGTCACTGTGATACATCAGATCAGGCTGTAGTCAGAATGACACTGAGAAAACACCATAAGAAACCCAGGATTCCCTCAAAAATCCCTCCCAATGCCACAATGTGTTATCCCCTGTTTAACATGGCATCAGATCAGTATAAGAAACACTGTCAGGGAACCTAAAGATTGAATGTCCAAGATGGTGGTATTTGAAATTCTCAGCATTTAGAGTGAAGACAGGATCCGGCAGAAGGCAGCTGGGCGAGCAGGCAGCAGTCAGAGAGAAAGGCAGGGCACTGGGGCAACAGGCAGAAATGAAACAAGCAGAGAAGAGAAAGTAATTATGGGCATACTGGGAAACAAAAGCAACCTGTGAAAGGGCAATCCTCAGTTCCTCATCACAAAAACATCATGCACAACACACCATGGCATGTAAACCAGAAAGAGACCCATGTTCACAACATCTACGCAGAGATTTCCGTTCAACCTCTACTCAAGACTCTGCACCACCCACCAACCCACGCTCTTGGACACCACAGTTCATGGACATGACATCAATCTCCAGCTGTTGCCTCACCCTTCAACAGACCACGCACCCTGGAAAAGACATTCACAGGAAGGGGCTGGGGATCATAGGATGAACTGCCAATAATATTTTGACAACAGATATACAGAAGCTGGGGGATGATGTACGTCTTGCATGTGCCCACAATGTACACACACACACACATACAGTGCAGTCACTCACAGTGCTGGTTTAGAACAAGTAACAGAAAAAAAGTCATGCAATACATCCTGGTGGAGGAAACAAACAGCAAACAGCAATGAACAACACATGTCTTAAATTGTGAACACTTGTAAAGTCTGTCAGGGCTCCACACGTACAAACCAGTAGAAACCTAGATACACCAAGTGTGACATACCTGTCCTGTAGAGTGCATGAAGACAGTTGCCCAGATCTTCATTTCCAGTGGAAAGAACATGAAGGGGAGCAGCCGAGGTCTTGCTGATCTGTGAATGGACATGTTTGTCAGATGTGTACTTGTAGCAGCAGCAAGTCATGTGAGAGGATAAGGTGGTGGAGTAAGCTCTGGCACAGGTCAAAGAGTAGTGTGGACAGTGTGTACACCTGCAGGACCCCGTAGGACACATGGGGTGAGGGAGGAGAAGGGTGGCAGTAAGTCGACATCACAAGGGTCAATGAGGCAAGAGGTGAACAATCATGATGTTTAGTCCAGATTTACAGAGAAATTAGTCCGTATATGAGGATGAAGTTGTGGAATGTGGCAACCACTGACAACGGCTCAAGTGTGATAAGTGCCGCACATCGCACATTCCCATGAGTCAGCTGTACATTTTCAAAGTCGAACCTGAAAACCAATGCACACACATGTATGTTCAAGGAGACATACACTCACATGCATGTGGACAAACACACATCTGCACTGACATTCAATGTGACCTAATGATACCACCACTGAAAATCAAGTGTGTGACAATGCCTGCAAAGAGAGTGGTGCACACCAAAACAGAGATCATCATGATTGACAGTAGCCAACCTTACCTGCTGACAGAGCTGCCCTGATGTGATTCCCCCATCACCTGCTCTGAAAACTGTTCCTCGACATATGTGAATGGAGGGCCAGTGGCTGGCAGAGAGCATGAGTACTAGGCAGGTGTAAGGATTCGGAGTGGACCTATCATGGAGTGCAGTCACTGGATAAATCAGGATCACTGCAACAACATATGAAATTGCATGTCCGAGGCCTTAGGAGCAAATCATGCATACTGCACATATGTTCAAAGAGTCAATTAACTGATTGTCACCTGCACATATGTTCCTGCTGAAATTAAGTCAACCATGGCAGTTGCCACCACTGTGCATGGCTGCATGTACAGTACTCCACTCAAGTAAATGGGTCCACCCTGGACTGGGATATAAAAAAGAAAACAAAAACAATGTGTCCATGCTGAACAGGGCTGGGGGGGATAAAAAAAACAGACCACCCCAGTCATGTTAAAAAAAAAAAATCCATCCTGGACTGGGGTAGGGGGATGTCCATATCCACATGAGTGGACCAAAAATAAACACACCAACAAAACAAAAATGAAATCCATCCCTCCATGGGCTCCTGGACATCATGGCAGAGCTGAATGTGCTGGCGTGGGTGTTCTGGGACTGCCATCCTGCGGTGAATCAGCAGGTGGCTGCGAGGGTGGTGGTCATCCTGTCCACGCAGTGCCAAAGCCTGGTCTTCATTGGCAAGGGCCAGCCGTGACACTGATGCATGCCCCAGCACACCAAATGTGGTGAGGTCACAATGCGCTGCTTCCCGAATGGCCTCAGAGTCTGTATGTGTGCTCACTTATGACGCTTCAAGTTGCTGGGACAGTGTCTGCCTCAAGGCTTCCATCTCTTTGTGGAGATGGGTCCTTGTGGCTGAGAATTCACAATGCATTGAAACCTTCAAGCTCTCCATCTCACGGCTTCTCTATTTGCCTTATGTAAGGAACTAATGATGGCAACAGTAAAGACAGACACAAGTGATCACATTTCAAGGGTATCTATTAAATGGTAGGCAAGTTGGAAAAATGCCTAATCTAAACCTAAATCTAAGATGGGAGCAAGTTTTGACCATCAAATGAAAAATAAGGCGGTCCTTGTAGTGTCTCATCAAAATGAAAGGGCCTATACTAGAAAACCTCTTTCCAATCCTTACAACTAAATATAAAAAAAGTGTGGGATAGGGTTTTCAATAAAGAAAGAAGTGTTCTCAAATAATATGCCAGGATGTGATTGCCAGGGGTCTCCCTTCCCCACGTTTTAAGCACGGCATAAGGTGGGACCTTTAAGCACAGTACACTCTCGAGCTTTCCCCGCTTGAGACAACAGTTCCGTTCTTGGTTATCAGGAGCCTCGATGGCCAAGTCTCTTTACTCTTGAAAGTCTCTTGCCTTCAAGGGCCTGATATGTTGACAAAATAAAGAATATGAAAATTTGTTTCCAATTGTTCTTAGGGTGATGCTTGTCACCCTTGGATCCGTCTCTGCTGTGCTCAGATCTGCAAAAGTCCTTTGCACTATCAGGGCCTCGGGTATTTCGCTCTCTTGTTTCCGAAGGCCTGATATGTTCAACTCTTAAACAATAAAAGTTCCTTTATTATGGCACTTTAGGCCGAGGGTGCTTGACCCTAGGGTCCCCCTCTTCCAGGTGCAGGTGCCGACCTCTCTAGTATCTCAGCCTCCCTCCGCCCGGTTCATTATGGCTTTTCCTTGTCACTTTAGGGTGATGATTCTCCACCCATGGCTCCCCCTTTTCTGGGTGCAGTCCCCTCTCGAAGGGTTGCCTCGATTCTCAGCCTCCCTCTTTTGGGTTCAAAGAAGGGGGATCCTGCATCTAACCTGTCAGCGTCCCATCTCTACTGCTCCGGGACCCCCCATCCAGGTGATCCTCCCTCACTGGTCCACCCCCATGAACTGGATCCATTAGCGATGGACGTGTCCTAGCCACCTGGATGACAGATCACCAGGGTTTAGCCAAGGAGACACCTATCATCTGAGTGCTGCAGACACTTTAGATCAGCCCATCAGCCCGCGATGTTGGCCTTGACGCCCAGTCTGTGGGAGAGCCTTGAGGACCGCATATCAGCATGTAGTTTCTCCAGGCGGGAGGAGAGTCGCTGCCGTTGCTCATCCAGGGCCGCTGTTGTGGACATGTTCTCGGCAAGCAGATCCATGCCTTCAGCACATGATGTAAGATGTCTCCACGCCGGATGGAGGCACACAACCTATGCGGCTCCCACACTGTCTCTCCAGCCTGCACATTTCCAACATGTGTGTGGGGCCGATGGTAGTGTGATGCAAGGCACCAGGACTGTTGCTGCGGGGACCCTGTCATTGGCTGCAGGCCTGCAACCCTCTATTGGGCATCAGCCCCAGAATCTGACACCAATTCGTGGATGGAAGAACTTGCAACCGTAACCACTGCAGATGTGGGGCTCATCACTAACTGGTCTAGTGAAGCCTGGTGCACCACCGAAGACTCAATGGCCCCACCCGATCTGCCCATTGGGGCACTCACCTTCTCCCTCAGTGAGTCATCCACTTCTGGTTCTGCATCTGAATCAACAGAGTCAGAAGAAGCAGGAGCATGAATGATGATCACCTGTAGCACTTGTGAATTTTCATGGCGAAGGACACCACGGCCTCCAGTGATGGACTGATGCACCACCTCCTCTTCTTCCTCCTCCTCCTCTTCTACCTCCGCTGCATCATCACCTGCACATAGACAGACGACAACATTTTGAGTCATTTGTATCCTGACAAAAATGCACATTGCATAAAAGTGCATACAGAGTTAATATGGCTGTACACCCATACACCAGCCACCCTGACTTGTCGCACTGTGAGCAGTACGCCACAGATGTATAGCTTTTGTCGACATATGCACCTGCAGCTCCCCCCCCCCCGTGTCTTGCCCATGCTGTCAGTGCGTGCATAGCCGTACAAATGTGGCCTACTCATTACTGATGGGCCACACGACAAACATTTGAGAACACAACCCAGGAAGAAGTACTGAACCTGGTGCACAGTAAAGCTGAAGGCCAGCACATGGCATCAGTTAGCCAGCTAAATCGACTTATACTACCAAGAACAATATATGACAGATATTACCTGATTCCACCTATCTACTTGATAACCATGTCATGTTCATTTCTACGTGACTGTTCATAAATGTCACTACATTGTCACGCATGTTGCATCCCTGTGAAAGGAAAACTGTGATGTACTTGCCAAAGTGCTCCAGTGGAAGTATTGGGACATGGCCCACTTGCATTCCCTCGCCATCGACATCTCTCCATCCTCCCAACATGCCAACCACAGTCAGATGTATCCTAAATATGACTGTTACCGTCTGATGTGTCACATCAATGATGACACCAGGCCATCCAGCACCCTGTGTGTGATTGTACGTGGGCGCAAGTCCCCTGCTGTATGCCTAGCAAAGTTCATATATATGCAGTGTCAATTCACATTGTCTGTGATAACAGCGCCCTTAACATGACATTGTCATGTGAAGAGTCATGCAATGACTTTCCATGATTGAGTGACTGACAGTCATTGGGGGTCATTACAAGTTGGGCGGTAAGGGAGTAAGGGATACCATGCACCGGTAAGGAGACCGGTGCCAGTAACCCTTTACCGCCTAATTCTGAGGTCCCTTATGGGTGCCGTTAGGGGACCAGGGCGCTAATTATGGGCCGGCCATTAGCAGGCCCGTAATTAGCACCTTCCCCATTCCCATTGAGCCCTATTGGGGCTGAAATGGGAATGGGGAATGGTTGGTTCAATGGGGATTTACCGGTCCCTCCAGGGTCGGAATGCACCGGTAAGTCTCCATTGAACCAGACCGGTGCCAGACCCGGTATCGGAGGCAGCCAATGCGCAAATAGCGCCATGGCTACGTCCAATCTCGGAATGAGGCCCATTGAGTGTCGCTTTGAATGCCACTGTCATGTAACAGGTGCTGTCATGTCACACAATGTGTGTCGTGGTGTGCACCATATTTGTCCTGGCCTTGTGTGACCGCACAACTTAGTAGTCCCTTGAGCCAGCTCTGTGTCACTTATACGTACATTAGTGCACTGGGATTGTTGACGTATGCACACTTGGTTCCATACTATACCCACACTCAATCACATGGATGCATCAATCACAGAATTCACCATAAATTCAACATTCCACTATACCAAACACACATACCACACTGCTACTACATGATATGCACTGGCCGCAGGCCAGCACTTACTAAAGACGCTAATGTCAGTACTGTCAGTAGAAGCATGGTCCTGCTCTAGTGTGCAGAAATCACCCATGAGGCATGCATAATGTTGAAGTGGCAGTGTCACTGTAAAGGTGGATCACATACGACCTATCAAGAGAATCTTTTGTCATTCATAACGCTAAAGCTCATACCTTGTCTTGGAGTAGTATATAGGTGCAATAATCATTCCCTTTGCCTCCAGTACGGGGGATTTTGTTGGGGCATCAGTCCCTATTTATGAACAGCATCCTAAAAAGATGTGTCAGTTTCGTTGACCAGGCATACCCAGACTGTGAACAAGCACTTCATCATCTACAAATCTCATGACATGAGGAGCAACAGTGCCTTCATACCACATCTGAGTGGGCAATGTTGCTGCCATGTTATTCCACATGAAACAGAATGCACATGTCAGGACGAGTATGTATATCTAAAGGACACAGACAGGGCAATGTTGGTGTGACTGTCGTCAACAGTGAAGCAAGCAACAAGGCATGTGTCTGTCATGTATCGACTGATCAACACACACAGGCCTTACATGTCAAACTAGTGATTCAAACTTGAACTGCATTATCATATTTGATATTTTAACATGCACATACATGACAAGCAATGCAGACAGGCACACTCATTGGCATAAATCAGCTCCATAATCTTTCGAAGGGGCTTTCTACAGCGATATCAATGGGAGAGTACCAAACTGACCAAACTTGGAATGATGACCCACGATTAGCTGATTTTACCTATGATTTGACTAGTGTGGACCCTTGCAATATTTATTTTTGTTTATATATTTTGTATTCATATATTTATAAGGCAGCAAAGCCTGCAGGCATCAGGACGCACACGGCACAAACACAGTGATACAAACAAAATAAACAGTACAGTAGAAAAGTCCATCAGATGAGCAGTAAGACTGAGTAAATATATCAGTCGAATAGGAAAGTCTTTAGTTTGCAGCGAAATTTGCAGGTGTCTTTTTCCAATCACAAGTCGAGAGAAAGTGAATTCCAAAATGTAGTCGACATGGCTGGAAAAGATTTACCCAGGCCATTTGTGCACCTAAAACACCAGGGTTTCACCATCGCCATGTTGGTGGAACAGAGGACTCTGTTCACAACAAAAGATGAGATGATGGATTTAAGGTAGGAGGGGGAAGAGCTATAGAGACAATTGTGAACCACCACTGCTGTTTTAAAAGATATACGTGAGGCAATGGGGAGCCAGTGGAGATCTTGCCCACTCGTAGAGATATGTTTGCGCCTTGATTTACATTTGATGATTCTGACTGCATCATTATGAATAGTCTGGAGGTTCATCAAACATTTCTTTTTAGCGCATATCAGGAGTGAATTACAGTCATCCAGTCTGGACAATGTAACTGCTTGAGCAATCAAGGCACAGTTTTTCTCAGACAAGAAAGTCTGGATTTACTTCAGCAACCGAAGATAGTAGGATCAATTATTGGACACTTGGTTCACATGGAAATCAGCAGAAAGTGATGATTCAAGATAGATGCCAAGAGTTTTAACTCTTTCAGCTACTGGGATGTTACAATCATCCAGAACAAAAGACTGATACTTAGGGTCCAACTTGGCATTCATTTGAGATAAGCCAAAGCCAATAACTCAGTTTTATTGCCATTTAGGCACATCCAGTTGGTGTTCATCCAGGGTTCAATCAAGGAATAGATGTGCTCCAAGTGAGATGAATCAAGATTATAATCACAGGACAGTTCTAACACCAAGTGGTTGTCATTAGCATAGTTTGTAAAAAAAGATATTACACAAAGGCCTGATGTAAAGTTCAAGAGCAACAGCCATAAACAGGCTTCCTGGGGAACACCACAGGAGATGGACACCTAGTGGAAGTAGATTACACCCAGCAGATTCTAGACATCCGGTGGGAGAGGAAGGATTGCACCCAATTGATAGAGCCTTGGCTGCATAGCCCCACATCATCCAACATTTGAAGTAGGCATTCATGATCTAACAGATCAAAGGTCGCTGTTAGGTCTAAGAGAACTAAATTACCTTGGTGTCCTTTATCAATGATGCCTAACATAAAGGTCTGAAGCTCTAACAGAGCTGATTCGGTACTGTGACTGGGCCTAAAGCCCGATTGTCTAGGATGCAAGAGGCCTGACGTCTCCACAAATTCTTGAAGTTGGGTTGTATTGTCTAAGAGTTTTAGCAGGAAGTTACAATTAGTTGTGGGTCTTAAGTTACCTGCCTCCCTGGGATAAAAGCCTGATTTCTTGAGCAGGGATTAACTGTGACCACTTTAATGGCCTCTGGCACTAAATTGTGAAGGAAAGAAGAATTAACCAGTCTAACAAGAAAGGGAGCAACGGTCCCTTATTGTCTAGGTTTAATTTAGGCAGAATAGTATTTTCTGGGCTGGAGGAGGGGTGCATCGTAGACAGATGTTTAACCATATCAGGGATGAACACATAATGAAAGTCAAAGCGCTGCTGCCTTACCAGGGAGGATTTCCCTATGATTGGGGAACCTGGCTTGTGATTTTCCAGAAAGGTCTTTATCTTGTCACAAGCCCTATTATTCTTGGCTTCAAAAGCCAGCTGAACTCTGCCACAGTCCTGATTAGTTGGAGGGACCTTTGTTAGTTGGGCTTCAGGTTTCCCAAATACTTAAGGATCTCAAAGAGTTTATTGGAGCTATTATTTGCCTCAACGAACTGTATATTTAAAAAAAAATAATAGTTATGAGAATGGCAACCCGATAAACTTTTTCCAAAGCCTTACAATTGCTCTTATTCACATCGGAGATGTCTTAAGTCCATCTGACCTGGCTTTTCTTTCATCTTTTTCATTAAGTCAAGTTCTTTGCTGAACCATCTTTGATGGCCTACATTTTCTATGATTGATTTAGGTCTTAACGGGGCTACTCTATCAAGCATATTACTCATGACTGTGTTAAGAGCAATAACTAGACTCGTTGGTGAATCAGAGTCCTGTGAAGAGCACATGAACTGATTAATTCAGGCATGCAAGTCCGCTGCGCAAACTTTATTGAAGTTTCTACTGACAGTATGTATTGGAGGATTTTTGACTTTAGCAAGAATATCTTGCAACTGCAATTGAAAATCAATGACCTATTGATCTGACCAAATGCATGGAATAGTAGTCCTAATGTGGACATTGAGATTTCTCGCAACCACCCAGTCAAGGGTGTTGCCTTTTGCTTTGTTAGGATCCTGATTGACCACAAAGTAGTCAATATTGTGGAGCGCTGCAACAAGTGGGGTAGCCTCTTGATCGGAGTTGCTGTTCAGCCATTGGTTAAAATCGCAGACTAATGAGATGGAGCAGTTTGGCCCATTCAAATTTGCAAGAACTCGTAGTAGGTCATTGTTAAAACTGGGCATGTCTACGGCATGCCAATAAACCAAGACAAAGTTAACACAGCTATTAGAAGTGGGAATCATTTTTAGATGAAGAATCTCCCAATTTTGTCAGGAACTGGGGGAGCATGAAAGAGTTTAAAATGATTTTTTAGCAATAATTGCCACACTCCCACCATGCCCCACAGTCCCATTCTGGCAGGTAATAGAATATCCAACTGGAGTGGCTATGAAAATACTGCGGCCACTGGTTTCTGTAATCCAAGTGTCAGTCAGAAACAGCATTTCCAGATCTAATTCTAGGATATGGTCATGAAGGTTAATAGCATGCTTGCTAAGAGACCTGGTATTCAGTAAGGAACATCTTAGGGTCTGTAAACGAGCTGCCCGCGAAGTATGATCTAGGCAAGAAGAGGCTTGAGAAACGGTTGTGGCAAGTTACATTGCCTGAACATGACACCTGCTACACAGGGCAGTGGTCTGTAGGCACTCATACTCCAGCAGGCTGGTCACACCACAGTGTGTCATAACTGGCAGCTTTCAAATGCATCCTGACAAGGCAGTCAATAAGTATAGGTGACAATACATACATGCACCTCAGCAGCAAATGATGTGCGTGGATGACATATGTCACGTGCACTTGATGTATACTGCAAAGAGACAGGCTCCATGAATATGAAAATGATGGTTGATGTGGATGAGGAACTTTTGGACGTGGCACAGGTGTGCCTTGTGGGTGATGTGTGCCTGTCAGGGGGAAACATCGTGGGGTCTTGCTATAAGCACACGTTATTGACATTTCAACCCTGCATGCAAATACTGGCACAGCTGTGAGCCGAGTAGACAGTTATGTGCGCTGTCACACAAACATGTGCAACACATGTGAACCACACAGCAGCCTCCCAGAATGCAGGCCATGTCACAGAAGTGAATATGGTAGCAAACATGCATTGGACAAGGATGGCTGAGAATTGCAGCCAGCTGTACTACTAGACATATTTGGGTTGGTCAACCAGAATTGTCCACATATACGATGCACACAAATGCCACTCACTAGATGTGTCCTCATAGGTCTCTACACCTCCCATGCCTTGCACCTGCTCACTGCTGATGAGTGTACTTGCAGCCTCTTCAATTGGGTCAGCTGCTCCTCCTCTGCTGCCCCCCCAGTGGCTATGCAGAGGGCAGGTTCTCACTTAGATGTTTAGCAGTGTGCTTCTCCACACCACATGCATTGATGATGCCTGTGACCTGCTTCCAATGCACCATTCGTACTGCAGGATCATTGGTGCTGCCCACAAACTGGTACATCTCGTGATTTTGTTCCATGACATAGTCAATGAGGATCTCAAGCTCCACATCGGTCAAGTACCTCTTCCGCTGTTGACCCTTCTCCTGTGCTGTGTCTTGGGGTAGAGCCCCTTCCTGCTCTGCAGGGTATCCCCCCTTGTTCCGAGTGGCCCTCAGCGATACTGGTTCACCTGTCTGCCTCTGACCATGACCACGCACAGGTGCTGGGTCATCTGTGGGCTGAGTCACACCACGTCCTCCTGGGGCTGGGGCACATGTGTCCTCACCATGTCCCTGTCTTCCCCCTTTCACTTTCCCTTTTGGGGCCTTACCACTCATGTTGCAGTTGAAATGGATGAACAGTATGCACAGCAATATATTGTTTGGGGCAATATGAGGAAGGGAACAGTCTACATGACGTACTACGTAGATGCATGGTCCAGCAAGGCTCCAATGTACCCCAAAAGCAAAAGTATGCAGTAGGCGATATGCAGAGGCACCCTAATTAAAGATCTTGCATATGCAATGACATGTGGTATGCGTTACTTGAAGGAAATGCCTTGTGTAGCACCCACAAATGCATCTCTGCCAAACTCGTCCACCTTTGTACATTCTCGCGCACAACCTGTTGTGTGTGTAGCACCTCTAACCATCCCTGTCACTATGCGTAGGGTTGCCGCATGTAGGGATCAGATTCCTCCTGCCTCTCTGCCATTTCTTTTGCCTCCTCCAGCCCCGTATTGCCACCTAACCCCACCATCTGCTGCTACCTATGGTTGGTGAATGTTGGTGAATGTCTGCTGCCCACTAGCACTGCCTCTGAGGGCCTGCTGTACCACCATTGCCTCTGTTGCCTGTGTTTTTACCTATGAAGCTCTGTGACCACCTCCACTGTTGACAAGGGACTTCCACCTCACTGTACCTCCACGACCACTGCTCCACAACATGTCAGGACCCAGCTGACCCACACCTGCCTCGGGGGTTGCTATGTCTGGCCCATCCTCCCCTCCATCGAGCGGCACCCCCATGTCGAAGCATAGGGCTGCCAACTTCACCTCCAAAGAAGTTGTCATCCTGTTGGATAAGGTCCTGACGTACTTCGATGCCCTCTTTAACCCAGCAACACAGCTTTTGAAGGGTGGACGTATAAGGATCTGGGAGGACATTACGGTTGCCATTAACAGTTACTAGATAAAGGTAGAAAAACCTATCAGCAATTAGGCCAAAACATAAAAATCTATAATCATTAACAATATTTTAATGATATACAAAAAGTAAAAACATACAAAATAGAAAATATACAATAAAAAGACAAGTAGTCTTTGTGACGAAAAAACGTTTCTAAAAAAGGCTAATAATTCCAGGAGAAATCTCTTCCATATAATGAACATTTGATTTTCAGTATCAAATTCTAATCTCATGTTATGATAGTCTGAAAAACAATAAACTGTCAACACTCAACATGTTTCAGTCCTCAACTTTAGATCAGGGACTTTCTTCAGGAGTAGTGTCACGCTATTAAAAACCTCATAAAAAGATCAAATGTATCTTCATGATTGGAACCATTATCTTTCGAACATAGACATAACTGTTGATAGAAGAAATGAAAAACATATATTTGGACTAAGTATTCAATACTAAAATTCCTATGCCTTTAAATTAGGGTATGCTCAGAAAAGGTAAAGAATTATTTTTTCTTGCTTGTAGGTGGCGTTCTTATATAGATGCCAAAAACATGCCAAAAACCTCAATTAATCAGGAGATGACTCGTTCTCAGATGAAGTTATCTTGACTCTGTCAAACAATATTTTAGTTAAAATTAAGAACTCCAGAAAACTTTGACTTGCATGTAAGACAGTGACACCTCTAGTGCATTAAAACCTAATTTTTGCTATTACCTGAAAAAGGTCAAGTTTCCTTCTACAGGTCTCATTCAGAATCCCTTCATAGGGACTAGTATAGTACCAGAAAGCTCAGATGGTGGACTGTTAAAAAAAAACACATATTGGGATTAACTGCTATTGTCTTAATTTAAATGTTAAACTGTTGTCATGGGGCCACAAGTGTTCCTGATTCTAATACAGAGCACACCTTACCATCAGTTGGCCCGGCGTGTTGATTGATCTACAGAGCCGTCCTTGTTCAATGGTTTAAAGGCCCCTTTAACCAGTTAATTAGAAACGTCCGGATTGTCCAAAAATAGAGGAAGAGAACAATTCAAGCCCTATATGTGGGACAGAACAAAAGCAATACATTCTGTAAATGTCGTCTGTTTAATTTCAAGTGTAAAAATTTCCCTTCTCTCTCGCCTATTTAAAAAAAAAGGATTCCATCTGTTTACCTCTAATTATGGAATCACTGTTGTATTCACTTTAAGGATCTGTGAAATCCGGTGAGCATTTCACACATGTATCCATGCAGGGTGTCTAATTACACAAGCTGCAAAAAAGGGGCACTTCTGCCTCCGTCTAAAAGAGGAGGGAAGTGTCATGAACCATCGGACGCGTCCTTTCTGGACTTCCTGGTCCCTGACCCATAGGGGCTTGTACTCAGCAGTACTCCCAACCGGGTGTTCTCCGATATGCTGTTCCTCTTTGTCATAGTTTACCTGGACGACATACCGATATACTCCAAGGACCATTTTAAGCATGAAGAGCATGTCAAGGCAGTCTTACAACGGCTACGTGAACATAAACTCCTGGCTAAACCCGAGAAATGCCTTTTTCGAGTCTCTACTGTTCACTATCTCGGATTTGTCCTTAGTCCAGAAGGAATTGGAATGAACCACTCAAAAGTAAATTCCATACTATCCTGGCCTGTTCCAACTACTGTGAAACAGATTCAATCCTTACTGGGGCTTGCCAACTTCTACCGGAAATTCATACCTTCCTTTTCGGAGATAGTTCAACCGATCATTACATTGTTGAAGAAGGATACTCCCTTCCTCTGGACTGCAGCCCAAGACGAGGCGTTCCAACGTTTGAAGTCGGAATTTACACAAGCCCCCCATCTTGGCTCAACCTGACATTGATCGGCCTTTCGTAGTGGAGACTGATGCCTCCAGCTACGCCATCGGAGCAGTCTTAAAGCAGGAATTCGAGGACTAGTTAGAACACCCCATCGCTTATCTCTCGCGTACCCTAACTCCTAGCGAGACCCATTATTCCGTTCTGGAAAAGGAATTGTTGGCCATCCCTCAAGCCTTCACAGAGTGGCTCCTGGGAGCTAAACATCCTGTTCAGGTCAGTATGGATCATTGGAATCTCCAAGTTCTGCAATCCCTGGAATGTAGGAATAGTCGTCAAGCCCGTTGGGCCTTCTTCTTTGCCCAGTACCAGTTCCAAATCCATCATGTTCCTGGAACACACAACATAATTGCTGACACCATATACCGACGTCCGACTACGAAACTCTTGAAGATCGATCCTTCCCAAAGATGTTTCCCCATACAATTTTCGTAGCCCAAGCAATCACTCTCCTGGAAGACATTTGGATTCAAACCCAGTCTTCTGAGATCTGGAAGGAATTTACTGGGAAGAATCGATGGAATCTTAAAACAAAGGACGGGTATTTGTTCAAGGACAATGGCCTGGTCATTCCCACACAGAGACTGCGACAAAGGATTACAAGCCTCTGTCATGATACCCTTCGTTCAGGACATCGTGGCATTACCAACACTCTCCGTTTAATACAAAGACAGTTTTGGTTGCCAAAGATAAAAGTTGACGTCCAGCAGTACATCCAAGCCTGTGCAGTCTGCAATCAAAACAAGCATGATAACAAGAGGCCGGCAGGTCTCCTACTCCAACCAACGCTACCAACAAGACCCTGGGAATTTATTGCTACAGACTTTATTGTGGAACTACCACCTTCCAGGGGATGCACAACTATCATGGTTACCACTGATTTATTCACTCACATGGCTCATTTTACACCCTTGTATAAACTACCATCTTCCTCAGAACTCACTGGAATCTTCCTGGAACACATATTCCGACTTCATGGACTCCCTTCCAAGATCATATCAGATAGAGTTCCACAACACATATCTCAATTCTGGAAACACTTATGTTGTATACTAGGAATCCAATGTGCCCTCTTCTCAGGTTATCATCCAACAGAGCTACACAACGTGTGAACCAAACCCTGGAGCAGTATCTTTGTTGTTTCACCACCAAGGTCCAGGACGATTTGTCTCTCTTAATAACTGTGGCTGAATTTGCCTACAACAATTCGGATCACTCGCCTGTCAAGACCAGCCCCTTCTTCTGCAGCCAAGGATTCCACCCTTCGGTTCTACCATCCATTCTCCCACATCCTACACCAGTTCCTACAGTCGACTCCTGGATTGAAACCCTCATCAACGTAAACAAGGAAGCCAAAGAACACCTCGAAAGGGCCCGAACTAACATCAAGCACTATGCAGACTCCAAAAGAAGACCAGGACCTTCCTATGCAGTGGGTGATTAGGTCTGGCTATCCTCGAAACTACTGCCTCGACACTTATGACCTAATAAGTTGGCTCCTCTGTACTATGGCCCCTTTTCCATAAAGGAAATCATTAACACAGTGGCCTTACGACTCAAACTACCAGACTCCTGGAAGAGGATCCACCCAGTGTTTCACACATCTCTAATGAAACCATACGTCCAGACCTCCCGGACTGCTCCAAGATCTACCCCTGTGGTAGTCGATGATCAGCTAGAATATGAAGTGTCCAGAATATGTGACTCCAGGTACAGACGTGGTCAGCTACAGTATCTGGTTGAGTGGAAAGGATATCCACCCAGTAAACGCACCTGGGAACCAGTCTCAAACCTGAGAAAGCCCCCAGACTAAATCAAAGGTACCACCTTATACACCCGTGCAAACCCGGAGGAACAGGCCTTCGGAGGAGGCATGCTGTCATGAACCATCGGACGCGTCCTTTCTGGACTTCCTGGTCCCTAACACATAGGGGCTTGCACTCAGCAGTACTCTCAACATGGCTGCCATTCGCGGAACACTGTTTACCAGTTTCCACGCCGTACGAATTACGTTCTATAAAGCGGACACACCCCCGCGGCCCTGTGCATCTCAACGCTACCGCTTGCCATGGCTAGGCGTGTGCTGCCGTAATTTGCTTGTGCTTATCCTTTGATTCCTGGTTCCTGGTTCCCCTAAATTCCTCCTCCTTCATTCCCCTTCATTTTGTCCTCTATTGCATCCGGATCTCTGTGCACTCGTCTTCCGTGTGCACTCTTCGCTGTTTTCCTGGATTTCCTCGGACTTCCCCAGACATCTGAACGTTCCCAGGAGTCGGAACGCTGAACGCACGCTGGAACCCGAGCACCTACACACAGGGTTATACAAGACCCGAACTGTGCGAAAGACGACTCCATCGAAGAACTCCAACAAACAACATAGACAGGTGAGAAGGGGGTAAACCTGTGACAGGAAGACAAGCAAAATTCACTCCTCTATTGTAGTGTTTACACACAGATGTCTATATTTTGTAACACATTTTGCATCTAGGTGCAGTTACCTTAAGGTGCACAGGAAGTTAGATTCCATGGTTTCTAGTAAACCCGAAAAAAGTTAGTTCATCTGGCCCGAGGTTTCCACACTAACATGCAAGTTCTGCAAGCCGGGAAGCTTTACTCGCTCGTAATTGGCAAAAAAAAATTCTCTTCAGTCCTATCACTATTTTTACCAACCAGGTGGGATGAAAAATGAAAGTGAACACAAACAAGGGCAAATCATCCAAACCTTTGTTGTGTTTCCATCCGTACAACCTACAGCGGGTGGCAGTTCGGACCATCAACACTGTCAAAAAGCGCTGGGAGGACCTGAAGTATTGGAGCCAGGAGAAGGCGAAGGCGTGGAGGTGCACCATTCAGGCGGCCATTGGTTGTCACTATTTCAGCTCTGTGTACTGGGGATATTCTACCCAACACTCTACTCCAGAATCTTGAGTGGAATCACATCTGGAAGCTGCTGGTGAGTAGCCATGTTCTGCACTGGATTACATTGTGTGCGTGTTCTGCATTCATATGTATGATTGCAGGTTCTCACTCGTGTGAACAGCCTGTGTGTTCCACTGGTATGCACCAGGATGCAACCTCATGCCGTTGCTGTGTGTATGTGATGCCAGACATGTGACTATGTGGCCAGGTGGGGGTGTGTGCACTGAGAGTCAGTGTGATTGTGTGCACTGGTGCACATGCAAATTGAGTTGATGGTTACATGTGACCATATGGGTATATAGGACAGATTGCGATGTTGGGTGAATTTGAGTGATGCACTTGAACTGTATGTGCCACACACTATTATCTATTGAACATTGGTTCATCCATGCTCAGCAGCTGAGAAGGACACATGTGTGTGTCTATCTGGAATTGACATGGGGAGCATTTCCTCTCAGGGACTGCAGTGTGTTTGGTCAAATCAATGCATGAGTGATCTGAGATGACGTGTGATCATGACATTTTTTATTGCTGGAGGCAGCACCATAGGGGCTTGGAGGTCACCAATGGGTGCATGTATGTGTTGCATGTTTTATGCTCAATATGACATGTATGCCTGGTGCAACGTGTACTGGGATGTAGGAGTGAGTATGCAGGTGTCATCTGATAGCTTCACCCACTCACATGGCTATGGTGTGCATGTTGAATCCATGGCTGTTAGATTTACCAGCCCCATACATGACTCCTCGTGGTCATCCTGTTTGTGTCCTTTCCTACAAATCATGTCTATGCAAGCAGAGAAGGTGTTCTTGTGAGACATGCTATGGTCGAGCAGAGACATGTGCCCAGGTGCATGTGCCATGTACATGCCTGTATTATCCAACTTGGGTCACTTTAGCCCTGGTGTAGTGATGTCTGCTGTATTGGTTGCATGTGTATGCAGAGACACGTTTATTTGGTGGGTAAGCATGTGCATGTGTCCTGGTTGGTATCATCTTTGTCTCACTGTTATTGCTGTTTGCATGGGCATGTGCGTGTGGGGCAGTGGATAGTTGACACATGCTGAGTCCATGGTACTATTTCTGCTGTGTTTGTGACACATCAATTGGCAATGTTGACCCATGTCTATGTACTTCGTCCCCTTTTCCACAGTTGCTGCAGCTAGAGCAGATGACACTAGCAGTGCTGTGGAGCATTGGAGCAGAGACAGAGTCCCTAACACAGGTGCAAACCACAGCCATGCAAGATCGAGTAATCTTCCTCCGAGGATGAAGTGGCTATGGCAGAGCCTACTCCATCAGGTGTGGCTTCTGGGTGGAAGTCAGAGGATGTTGTTGTCATGGGTGACTCTGCAGCTACGGTGGGAAACGGTGATGACATGCAGGGGTCAACTAGTGCGGAGTGCTCTCTGGGGGCTTCTGGTGCGATGGAGTGCATGTGGTGGAGGTGGCCATTGCAGGCCAGCCCACAGGGTCAGGTGGGGACATTGTCAAGGGTGTCCTGGCTGCACCCATGGCACAGGAACATGAGAATGTGCAGTCCACCATGCAGGGTTCAGTCCTGGTGAGGCTACACAGACCAAGGCTCCACCTGAGGCCAATGAGGCCACCCAAGACATAGTGCAGCTCCTGCTGGCAGTTATTGCCAGGCAGATGGCTACCATATGTGATGCTGTTGTAGTTACCTGTGCAGATCTGCAACTGCATCACAAACTGATATCTGTCTTCCTGGCTCAGTTGGCAACTGCACTACACTCGGGTGGTCTCTGTCGGCTGGCCCATGCAATGGCCCCCTCCGCCACTTACACCTGTGTACCTGTTGCCCTACACTGCAGCTTCCATGCCAGCTTTCACCATGGTCCCCTGAGCACAAGTCCCACCACCACCCAGTTTGGATGTGCCCCTGTCCCTAGTTGAGGTGGAAGTCTCTACATCGACAGCAGAAGTGGTTACTGAGCCAGCAGAGGTGCCCATACAGGAGCCCACTCAGGAACAGGAAATGCTGGTGCAGCAGGCAATTGTGGGCAGTGCATATGTCATACTTCCCCAATGACAACAGTCATCTGATTGGAAGGAGTCAAGACCTAGGGCACTCACCCCAAGGCAGCAGCATATGGTGGCTGTGCGGAGGTGAATTGTCAAACCGAGCAGATAAAGTGGCACCCCGGTGCGACAACAGAGGCAGGGGTCCTTGTCAACCTGCCTAACCTGGTGTCTGCCAGGGTGCCGTATGCACAGCAGCTGGAGTGGATAGGCAGCAGGCACAGGATGCAACCATCCAGTGGGCCAGCGCTGAGGGAGATTAGTAACAGACAAGGGGGCGGGCAGCCATCCTGCTGGAGCCTGCAGAGTGGTGGAGGAGGTGGGGGGCTACATTACGGAGACCATGCATGCCCTCCAGGAACATATGGCGGCCCGTCTGCAGGAACAGAATTTTGAGGTGGAGTCAGACCTGGTGGAAGCCTTGTCTGGCATCCAATAAGACTTGCCCGCTACCATTGTTAATAGTTTGTTTATGTTTGCTTCCATTTTTAACTTTCATTTAATTCTGGGAGATTTTCCCCATTTCCAATTTTCATCTGTACATAGTTTGAATACCAGTTTTATGTTGGTGAAATCACACTTGTCTGTGTTTGTGCTTTCTCATTGGGGATGTATTCACGCTGACCCATTTGTTTTGGCACATGCTCCACTCTGTTTATTTGTGTGTTGTGCTTAGTGATCGATCATTCACCTCTGAACATTGGGTACTGGAATTATGGTTTATTGTATGTTGGGTAAATTTCCTGTCCACTGAGGTTTTGGGTTCCTTTGAAATGTGCTTGTGAATGTGGAAGTGCAGACACTCATTTCACTGTTGTGGGTATTTTTCATTGTGTGTGTTCACTGTGTTTTATTTGGATGCACTCATCACATGTTCGATCAATGGTAGATTGCTGAATCCCTCACAAGGTATGGCCAACCACCCACCTACATCTGCAATCAGCCACTGCCTGCTCTCATTTCATACATCACCTCTGCCACTGGAATGCAGATGAGTCACATGATTCATGGTTCAGTGTAGATGATTAACTTTTTATCATCCTTGAGTCGCACACTCTCTGACATGCTTCAAATGAACCAGTGGCAGGCCTGCTCTGGTTTGGTCACTGGCCTGGACTTTGCAACCCCTACCCACCTGTCTTCTTTAGCACAGGCTGGAATGCACCCTGCCTTTTTTCATGATTAGGCACAATCTGGGATTCCTTGGACTTCCGGCCACCACGGGCATTCACTTGCAGTGCTTTGAGGCCATTGCAATGACACAGAGACACTTTTGAATGTGAAACCTTGCTTTGCAGTACCATGTCACATGCACACTATGTGGTCACAGTGCAGGTGGTGCAAGAGTGGGCTATCCTGTTGATGTGCAGATGAGTGCGGTCCACCAGGGAGTAAAGGCACATGATACATGCCAGGATTCTACAGCAGTGCTCCCCGTTAATTCACTTTGATGGTGATATATGGCAGGTATGCTCCATGGTGCTGGCACACCAGACAGGTTGAGGTAAGTTGAAGATCCAAATTGGAGTAGTTAGGGGTGTGATGCTGGAAATGTATCGGAGGGACAGGCCTCCGTATCCTTGTCCTTGACTGTTTTTCATTGTGTGTTCTGTCGTGTTTTCCGCGCAGGAGTTCATGTGGGACTCCTGGCGGTGCAGCTCTCTTTCTTTTGGTTTGGTGAACAGACCCGTGGGATACCCTTATGGCACCCATGGGTGTGGGGGCACAACCCTGTGCCCCTAGTGTATGTTTTTGGGCACCTGTATGGGCTGGTGGCAGCTTCATGCTGAATTTGACAGGTGCGTGGAGTATCCTCCATTTTGGGATACCCCGGCCCTGCCATTGGGATCAGTGGATTTCTGATGGAAAACAAGATGGCCCCGGTGGCCTCTTGCTTTCTATTACCCATTACCTTGTTTTCCCAAAGTCCTGGGAAACCCTGACTCTGTCCCTTCTCCCTGACTGGCTGTTGGATGGAAGTGCCATATATGGTGTTGTTGTGAAGGCCCAGTAAGACTAGCTGGAGCCTTCCCGGTGATGTATGTTGTGGGTACCTCCTGTGGGTGGGACCTGGGTGAATAGAGTGTGTGACGAATATGCATTCTGTGTTGTGGGTGTCTAGTAGCTGGTGGTTGACACAATGACTGAGACAACCCTGCCCGAAACCGGTATGAATGCAGCTTGGAGTGTTGAATGGCTTGGTACTTGTCCCAATACACATAACTTGTTGTGAGTGTCTGGAGAGAAGTGAATGGCCTGAATACCTAGTGTGCCTGATTGGCTGCCTGCCTGCATGAATGCCCGTAGTCGTGATTGGATGCTTGAGTGTGACCCAGCGGAATGAATGGGAGATCAACAGTATATCTGGGGACCTCTCACTGCTAGGAATCGTGTTCAGAAGCTGAAGTCCACTACTACGAGTAACTGGATTAACTGACGCTTGACCTTGAAGCCCTGCTGGACGAGAAGAATTGCTGCTGCTCTCCTTCACAATCTGAAAGCTGCTGTGCCTCCAAGGACTGACCCAGAGAGGACCTGGTAAGGTGCCCTCTTCCCGAGCTACGAGGGACCATCGTACACAGCTGATCTTTACCAACGCTCCCTGGTAGACAGACCTTCGACAGGCTGCCGACCCGATACGGGGACTGCTGCGGAACTCCAAGGAGAAGCACCCGGACTGTTGTCCGCCACTGTCGACGACCGCCGTCGCCGACCAGAGCCGCCGTGCTCCCGTTTGCCTAAGAACTTCAATTGATCATCGGACGCTCTCGTCTGCATCGGCATCCGCTTGTCTCCCGCTGGAGAAGGCCCGACCGTCGACGCGCCGAAGAGCATCCACCGGTGGGTTTCCCGCCACCTACAGACCGCAGAGACGCCGATGACTCGACGCCGTTGCTGGGCCACAGTTCTTAATCATCTCTTTGCGGTCCAGAACTATCGTCACCGAGGTGCCCCGCACGCCTCTTCCTTGCAGGATGCCAACACTCTGTCGTCGACGAGCACCGCTGGGAACGAAGCTGCCACTTCCTTGCCGTAGTTCACCCTGTTCACCGTTGGACGTTCGACGACCCGTGACTCCCGCCTTAAAGGGAGGGCACTCAAGAAGGGCCGTCGATTCTCCGACACCGAATGCCAAGTTCCCCGACACCTCTCGACGATCCGGGGCTCCCGCCTGAAAGGGAGGCACTCAAGAAGGATCGGTCGGTGCATCGTCGGAGAACTCTACTCCACCAGGTACATTCGGGGGGGTAAAACCTTAATAGGAAGAAGTAAGACTATCGAACATTATATGGACTGGGCTTGTGCTATATATCTTTATTTACAGGTTGCCCAGGTGGGGGGATCTCCACACAGAACTGCGCCTAATGGTAGGGGTCAGTGTTCTGCCTATTGTTTCAACCATCTTACGTTCCTGCCTATCTCTATTGCTGGTTTACTCTTTATTGATCTGTGTGACATTTTAACCGTACAGTTGATGCACTTTAATGAGATTTGATAACATTAGTGGTACCACTCTAGACGTGTATATATTTATCATTATTGACTTCCAAGTACAAAGTGCGTTATTGTGATCGTGTACATACCTTTGAATATTCATTATATAAAGACTGTGTTTTCAGTAATACAGTGTGTGGACATTCCTATGTGGGGGTTCGGGGACTACACTGTACTTAAGAACCAGCCCGCATCACCTCATGAGAAGCTAGGCCTTGATTGCTCGTCCATTGCTACCTTATAGGGAATCTTGGCTGGGGTCTTCTGTGCCTCTCCTCTACCATATAGAGAGCAGAAGTACAGACACCCCCTACCAGTCTTTACAAGGGGGTTATGCTATCAGGGGGATACCTGGGGGTCATGCAGAGGTCATGGGGGTGAGGAGGGGGCTGTGCTGTCAAGGGAATACCTGGGGGTAGAAGCAGAGGACATTGGGTGTGAGAAGGGGGCTTTGCTGTCAGGGCAATGCCTAGGGTGTGGGGTGGAGGTCATGGGGGTGTGGGGAGGGGGCTTTGCTGTTAGGAGGATGCCTGGGGGTAGTGCAGAGGTCATGGGGTTTTGGGAAGGAAGGGGACTGGCCTGTCAGGGGGATGCCTGTGGCTTGGGGCATAGGTCATGGGGGTGTGAGGAGGGGGCTGCACTATCAGCGGGATACCTAGGGGTATTTACAGAGGTCAATGGGGTATGGGAAAGGAGCTGCATTGTCAGGGGATGTCTGGGGTTTGGGGTGGAGGTCATGGAGTGTGGGGAGGGGACTGCACTGTCAGGGGGATAGCTGGGGTAGTGGCTTTGCAGTCAGGGGGATACCTGGGGGTAGTGGCAGAGATCAAGGGGGTGCGGGAAGAGGGCTGCGCTGAAAGGTGAATGCCTGGGCCAGAGGTCAGGGAGTTGTGGGGCAGGACTGCACTATCATGAGGATGCCTGGGGGTAGTAGCAGAGGTAATCGGGGCGTGGGGAGGGGACTGCGCTGTCAGGGGGATTCCTGGGGCAGAGTTTATGAGTGTGTGGGGAGGGGGTTGTGCTGTAAGGGGGTTGCCTGCGGCTTGCGGTGGAGGTCATGGGAGGGTGGGACGAGGGCTGCGCTGTCAGGGAGATGCCTAGGGCTTGGGGTGGTGGTATTTTTTTATTATTTATTTATTAAAAAGTCTTGTAACATCACGCCCCATGGGCCTCAGGGCGTGCATACGTAAACAACAAGACAAACAAGAAGCACAAATAGCATTGAAAACGATGCAAAGAGAGGAGCCGGGGGCAAAAACTCAGAATCCCGAAGGAAGAACTCATAGTGTAAATACAAGTCTAGTCCGACAGCAAGTTCAAGGGTAGCGTTTTAAGCTCTTTCTTAAACTTGGCTGGTGTATCAGCAGCTCTAAGGTTAAGAGGTATCAGATTCCAGAAGTTGGGACCTTGCACATCGAAACTGCGCCCACCGGCCTTCACCAACCTGAATCTGGTTTGGGCCAGTTTAAGGAGGTGTTGGGATTGGAGAGACCGGGAAGGAACATGTGGTTGGAGGCATGCTGAAAGATACTGCGGTGCCATGTTCAATTCATCACACATTTGTGTGTCAAGTTTAGAATTTTATGCCTAATTCTAAGTTTAACTGTTAACCAGTGTAGACCCCGCCTGGCCTAGGTAACATGGGATCGCCTAGCAAGACCCAAGACTGCCCGCACTGCACAGTTCTGCGAAACCTGGAGGGCAGCTATAATAGAGTGCGAGCAGCCGCTAAGCAGACTGTTACAATAGTCCAGTCGCATATTAATGAGGACTGAGGCGAAGGTAGCTAAATTCTTGTGAGAAAGAAAGGGGCGGATGTTGCACAAAAGCTTGGTAATCATCCCACAGGAGGACCTGATAAGGGCCACATGATGAATCATGAACAATTCTGCGTCCAGGACCACACCTAACGTTTTTACCTTCATAGCCCCCGGGATCAACATACCCAGAAGTAAAAATGCGACGTACTTTCATCGCCTAGTTTTTCAAAGCCTGTCACTTCAACATGCACTAATGTTCATTGAATTTTTTGGGGGTGGGTATGGGAAAGGGTAGACGAGCATTTGGGGGGTTAGGGAATAGGTGAAATAGGTGGGGGAGGGGAGGTTTGGGGGACCCACCGAATAAAATTGTATAAAGAAATCAATGTACATTTCCACGTTGAAATGCCAGGCTTTGAAAATTCCGGCGATGAAATGACATGGAATCAAAGTGCTTATAATCTACCGAGAGTGACTTTAACTTAATGGCGGATGCGACAATCAAGAGCTCCGTTTTACTGGCATTCAAAGCCAAGGAATTGGCTGCCATCCACAAGTGAATGGACTTGTAGATGGAGTTAAGTTGAGCAGCGTCATGGAGGTGTGGAGAGGGGACTGTGCTGTCACAGGTATTCCTGGGGTAGTGGTAGAGGTCATAGAGGTGTGAGGGGGGCTTTGCTGTCAGGGGGATACCTGAGGCTTGGGGCAGAGTTCATGGGGGTGTGCGGAGAGGGCTTTGCTATCAGGGGGATACCTGGGGGTAGTGGCAGAGGTCATGGGGTGTGGGAAGGGTGCTGCGCTGTCAGAGGGATGCCTGGTGCTTGGGGCAGAGGTGAGTATGGGTGGTGTCAGGACTTGAGGGTGCTGCTGTGACTTAGCAGTGTAGGCCAGCAGTTTGGGTGACTTGACTTATGGGGTGATGGTCTGCAGTTTCTGCCAGGATGAAGCCTTGACTTATGGGTGACAGTCTGCAGTTTTGCATGGGTGGAGCCTTGACTTATGGAGGTTTGCGTGCAATTGTGCCAGGTTGCTGCCTTGACATGGGAGTTTGCATGCAGTTTCTCTGGGGTGCAGCCTTGACTGAAGGGCTGATGGTCCTCAGTTTCTCTGGGGTGCAGCCTTGACTGAAGGGCTGATGGTCCTCAGTTTCACTGGGGTGCAGCCTTGATTCATGGGTGACGGTCTGCATTTTCGCCAGGTGCAGCCTTGTCTTACGGGCTGACAGTCAAGAGTTTTGCCGGGGTGCAGCCTTGATTTACGGGGGGGCTGCACGCTGTTTCATAGCTCTCAACCATTTGTGTCACAAAGGCGGGTGAAAACACCCGATTTTATTTTTGGCGGGCGAGAGGCCCATTGAAATGAATGGGCATGCAGGAGGCTTGGCGGGTGAGTCAACTCTTTACAAGGCGGGTGACACCCGCCAAAAGCGTGTGAGTTGAGAGCTATGCTGTTTCACCAGAGTGCTAGATGGTGGGGAAAGGTAGGCGCAAAGGTTGTTATTTGACAAAGATCTTTGTTCGTGTGTGGGCGTGAAGTGGGCGTTCCGGGCGTAACTAGGATTTACACACAGAGTACTTCGTGGGGTCTTTGCGCCTTTTCTATAAATCACGCCCGTAGACACCCAGCAACAGTACACTTCAAAACGGGACAAGTAATGGACATCCGCAAACCGTAGGACAATAAGAAACAGCACAAAGGGTTGTTGTGTTATACAGTGTGCATGCATAAACACAGACTACACTTTTACAGCAGTACAAATGTACCATGTGCACTAATACTAATGTCATTGCACCTGTAACAGAGTTTGCACCTTTGTAAAGGCACCGCAATATTCCCTAGGAAGCCTCAGCAAAATGTAAATGCATTTCTTTATGTGATTTTGCCTAAATAGCAACACGGATTTAAATTTGCCGTTTCCTTATTTAGAAATAGAACTCCACCACCGGGACTATTTCACGTTTTGTAAGGGCAGATGCGGAACATGTATAACACAGAGTGTGAGTTAATCCAAACTAATCTAAGATCCCCTTTGAAACACATTCAGCCATAATCTTGAGCATGCCCGCTGGATAATTGCATTGCAATCCCCACATTGTGGAGAATAGCTCCTGAAGATTAGTTTCCCGAATAGCCTGGAATGAAGGGGCAGGTAGTCATAAATGATTCCTATTCTTGCTCTGTGGGGATCTGTAATGCACAGATAATATTTTAAATTGCCGTTTTTTGCCGGAGAGTTATTGCAAGCCAGGTACTTATTAACTTGCTAGCTGTGAGAGTCTCCTTCTCAAGCAATGATACCATCAGCAACTTTCAGAACTTGTAGGGCAGCTAAAGCTACAGGATTGATTGGCTATAACAAAGTAGCTCTAATTCAACTAATTAGAAACTGAATTGGTGTTAAAGTTCAACGAGTGTGATTCATTGCTTTTTTCAGTAGCTCCTCCATTCCATTTAAAAGTTTATACGACTTAAGGAATGGCAGCTAACTATTGGTTCAAACAAACTGTTTATCGACTTGTGCTTTGTTTGCAGTTTATTTTATTTCATGGGCTCACACAAGGGTATGCGTGGTCCTTTTATGCACCACAAAGACACTAGCCTTGCAAAGTTCAAAGTTCCTGGTTTGGTTCTGATTGTATATAAGTCAGTTTTCATCATTAAATAGGTTCTAGATATGTTTTTTCTATGTTTTTTTCAGTCGGTTTTTATAATTTGCACATAAATGCTGCACATATCAGCTCAGTTTTGTTTGAACATGTTCAAGTGAATTTCTGACTAAACAGCCACTTTTGAATATACCCCCTACGTATTTTGAAATTCGGGAAACATTCCAATTTAGGAATGAGGATGTGTAGACATACTTACTACATGCAACACTTACCTATACTCATAATCATGACTCCCAACTTCCACAACTAATGGTAATGGACATGAGGGAAACATGAATTTCACACCATTGCACAGCCACCCTAGCAGCCCCCCCCCCCACATTGCTCTGCTGCCTTCTCACACTCCTTACACCACGAGAGTGGTATGGGTAGTTTTAATGATTAACAAAGAGAATTTCTCCTATATTTTCCCTTCTTGATTTTCTCCATCTTTAAAGCACATAAGGGTTCAAATCCTTGCTTTTTCTCCACTTACTATTATCGTCCGATATCACCCTCCTGACACTTTGACCTCTTCTTCCCTGACTTTGACCGTCACATTGAATCTCTCCCATTCTGAGGCACCTGCCAACCTACCATAGTAATGTATGACTTCTTCCTCCTTTGCTTCACCAAGCTACATCAGCTTCTGCGTGCTACATTCCTATCCAACCACTCTCTTAGCTCCCTTCACACTCAGTCCATTCATGTCCATGGACACTCTCTGCATCTTTCTATACTCATCCCTCCAGTCCTCACACCTCTTAATTGGCACCTCTCTTTCAGACCACTCCCCTCCACTTCACTAGTTCTATCCGTCAACTACCCTAATTTACTCCACCAAACCGAATCACCAAAGTTTTGGCTTGAGGCCCTATTCCCCTGGAAAACTAAATGATCTCCGTCCTTCAAGCCCTCTCAACCCCGGAGACCTGTTCCATTGAAACAACATTTCAGGCATTTTGTACTGCTCTTGTTTCCCCCTTGGTCTCATTACATCCTGCCCACTCCTTCTGCCCTCCATCTCCAAACCTGGATTGTCCCAGCCATTCAAAGCTAAGGTATGCAACTTTAGCTCTTGCCAGAAGACCTGCTCACCTTTATGGATGTCCTATTCTCACTCTCCTCTGCCCTCCGCACTGCCAAATCCTCCTCCTTCACCTCTCTCATTTCCTTCCTCAAATCTCACCCCTGAAAACCTGTCAAAACAATCCAGGCCGGGTTTATCCCTCCTCAACCACGTTGCATTCCTTCTTCTCTCCCAATTGACGTTGTTGCCTGTTCTTCTTTTTCTAAACTCTTCAAGAGTCAGGATACCCACACCGCCCTGCTGCCCCTCACTTTTCCCTCTGCTTCTACACACCATCCTTTGCTCCCTCCACTTCCATCTTGTCAGAGTTCTTGCTTACGTCTTTGATAGACCTAGGTTCCCATCCTCCAATTGGCAAACCTTTCCTGCGTCCCCATTGACCACTCTGCACATCAAATAGGCTGAAACATGTCTGGGGATGCTTGTGGTCTCGTGCAAAAGGGATGTGACCTAGCAGTTCGGGCTGGACTACCCCTTTGGGGGTGTGACCAAGCCTGATTTGCATATGGTTTTTCCCCTTTTGTAATGGTTTGGCAGGCGAAGAACGATGGTCTGGAGGGTTGCCCAGAGCAATGCCAGAGGTCAAGATTTATTCTAAACCTTCCAGCCATCAACTCTTTTGTTTTGCTACATCAAATTACATGTCATGATTTTAACATCAAATTATAAAGTGCATGATCCTCACCCACAATACCCCTCTCCCCTCTTTTTATTCTTTCTCCCCTCTGAAATCTTCCCCAACTGCTACAATAGCCAAAGTGCTTTCTTTGCTAAAGAAATCCCATTGCTAATCCCAAGAATCCTGCCAATTACAGTCCTGTCTCTCCTCTCCCTCACTACTCTCACTACTATAAAGTACTGACACGTGTCATCTTCGAACAAATCACCTCATATGTGGAACCTCATGAACTCATTGACCCTCTCCAGCTTGGACTTTGCAGATAACAAGGTCTCCTAATGTTCTCACTACTGCCCACCATTCCTAAGTTATCGGTTCTTCTTTACCATTATGAGACTGTTGCCACTGTTGACTGCTCATCGCTCCGCTCTACTCTCACTCTCCTTGGCTTTCAGGCTACTGTCATCATGTGGATTGCCTTCTATCGGTATTATTGATTGTTCTCCATACTGCGGAATAGTGCAACATAAAATGACACGGCACATCCTGTTGGGGTACCACAACGATCTGATCTAGGACCTGTCCTCTTTTCTGTATGTAGCTACCCATTTGGCATCTCAAACCATCTCTTACTTGATGACACTGAGACTTTTTTCTCTCCTGCTCCTCCTACTTGGCAGAGCTCTCTCCAAAATGACTACCTGACAGCTATACGTCATAGGATGGTACTCCGCTCTTTCATGCGGAGCTCTGCAATGACTGAAGTAATCTGCCACCTGGCCTCTCCTAGCCATCCTCGACTCTTCTCAAATTATTCTTTATTCCTCACACCTTCAATCTGTCCCCCATGCCTTGCAACATGGGGGTCATCTTTCACAGTGCCCTCAATCTCGAGAGGTTCATTATGTCCAACACTACTGCTGCCAGTTTTAACCTCTTGAAGGTCCATAGAATTCACCCCAACTGACCTCCCTCCCAATAAAATTCGTATTTTACTATCTTGTCTACAACCATCTCGACTGTGGCTCCAGGATGATCATGCTACCCCCTCATTACTCCCTCACACCTATGAACAGCATTAACGTTGCCATCAGGATTCTCACCCTTCTTCATATCTGCTTCTCCTCCTAACCACTTGCTCCAATTCAGATGTCTAGCCATGTGCACCTGCTCTGCGTTTTGTTTACACTGAAGTCAGTGCACGGCACCTCTACCTATCTACCTCCATCTCTCCCCCTCGCCATATCTGTCCTGCAGTGATCCTCAACCTCGCTGTCCCTTACCATCTTGTGCTATCTCACGTTTCCACATCATTTCCCCTCTGCACCTACTGGAAGTCTTACCACTTGACAGCAAATCCATCTCTCCTGTGGCTTTCTTCAAAATGTCCCTAAAAACTACATCTTCTCCATTGAGGGTGAGGCCTATCACATCTAGTTCACTCCTGTTCATGATGCATTCCCTCTCCAGCACTGTAATGATCTCTGGCCTATCACATGTGAAATAGTTTACCATACAAATTGTAATCACTCTGTTGCCTACCCTGGTTCTATGTACATAATGTTTTGTCTGTTTTTGCCCTCCATCTCTGTACCACTACCCAATACTTTAGCTAGTTTCTATTCGAACATATGTCAACCTATAATACTGTAAGGTACACTCCTGCAGTACTGACCAGTTTTACTATATGTACAGAGGTTTTTGTTAACTCAAACTTGCAATTAAATAAATGAAAATATAAAATATCTGTGACATTTCCCAAAAAACTGCATGGAGTTGTTGGAAAAAGATTGGTATGACATGTGAAATACTGTCATCAGATGTAGTGGAATAAATATGTCACATAGATGTCGAAAAACAATCCACATTAAATCACTCCTCTTTCTATTAATGTTCAAGGGCTGGCCAACACTTTAAAGCAGGAGAGTAAACTGCAGAGGAGGCTCGACGTAGCTACGTAATGTGACGTTTTCAGAACTGACTGGGCTTGCAGGTGGTCAGCATTGCACCTAAGTGTTTGGGACGATGATTTCTCAAACCACCACCAGTTAGTGATCCAACCACAGAAGCAGTTCAGGGACTTAATGCCATCCGTTTCCTCTCACCTCAAACAGAGCGATTATATAAAAAAGAGATGGGATGTCCTTAAGCAAAAGGTGCAAATGCATGTTGCAGCGATCATCACCAGGAGTCCAAAACCAATATGGGAGCAGTATCCAGCCACTGGTGCACCTACTCTGGGAGGGGAAGGCTAAATCTATCATGGACCCAGCTAATCTGAGCGGTATCCGAAGTCAGGATGTGGGAGCTGGCTAACAAACATCCATAATTGAGAAAACATACAACTCATAGATGTTGTTTTCTCAATATGATATCCTCACTGCAAAATGTGCTTCTGAGTATGTGCCATGTGTCAGGGCATCAAGCTGTCCTGGACTCTAATAAAACCATTCCCACATGTCCCACACACCATTGTGATACCCGCAGCCTGAGTGTATTCTCTGAGGTGTTGTCCTGAGAAAAAATCATGATGATGAAGCAGAACCAGAACTCGATTTCCAAAGGAACATGTACCCACACAAGGCTGAGAAGGAATGATCCAGTACTTGCCAGGCACACAATGCAATGCCCAGTACGCGAAATCACTGTTTAGGTCCAAGAGTGAGAGTGAGAGGGGTGCATACACAAATAGTACTTCAGGTAAATAGCACTAGTATTCTTACATTTAAGGAATATACATACGTGAAATGGTGAAAGTAACAACCACGAACTTGCAGGCCCAGACATCCATTTTGAATAAGCGACAGAGTGGTCTACTAATGCAATTATTGTCTTTAAGAGTCAGGGCCATCAGTATACAGGTCCTCACTACATGTCATCTGGTATTCCCACATTTTATGAATCCAGTGATATTGATGTCCCTGGGATTAGTGGCAGCAATCATGCCCTGGCACCTCAGAAACAGCCACTGTAAGTCAAGTTTAAAGTAGACCACTGACACCACTGCCAAATCGAATACTGCAACAGCTGCACTGTGATTTCCCGCAGTGACAATACGCTTGCCAACACTGCCCCTAGCACCCGCAATGCATTCATGGGTGGAGGCGGGTTCAGCAGCTGCACCTGTAACATGGGGTGCAGACCATTAGCAAGAGCGCCACCATGATCATCAGCAGAAACCCATGTCCACTGATCCATAAGAAGACAATGGTGATGTGCTACTAAGCGAGGCACGAGGGCCTAGCAGTACTGCTGTTACCATCTAAGAGAGGATGGAGGCCAGGGGGCAGTGGTCAAGGGGAGATGAGGTGATGAGACCTTCTCCTGATATGCAATGTCAGGATGCAATGGGTAGGCGCCTAAGCAGTGTGGAGAATGCCAGGTGAAGATGCACCTAGCTGTACAACGTATTCTTTGGCACTTGCTGGGCACCACCCAACATGGCAGTGACAGCCTAGGGCAATCAGCCGTTGGACAGAGCTATAACCTTACCTATCGAGTGAATGTGGGAAGCTACACAGGACATGGCATCCAGTTGCTCATGACACAACAGAGAAGGTAGAGCTGGCTCTGATTCTGGGCAAACATGTTAGCACTGATAAATACCTTTGCACAACTTCAGTTTCTTCCTTGCAGAACTCCTTGAAGAGCAGTCACAAAAGGGAATATTAACTATGCTGAAACTCTACCCAAACACACTCCACCAGGCTGTGCTAAGTGGGATGGATGAAGGACAGGACACATGTGGGTGGATTATTGGGCATGGCTAGTCGTTGTAATGTGAAGGGATTCTGTCAGGGGGCATTTATTTTCTTCTGCTATTCTTTATTAAGGATTTAAACACATTTATGTTGCTCTCATATTTCTTTGATCGTCAATTCATGTTAATTAATTATTTAATTAAAAAACATTGAATAATGTGATGAATCACCGCTCTAGTGGTCCCAAAGCACTTATCCTTGTCTGAGTCTTGTCTTGTGATCATCAGACCTTAGTCTTCATGGGGAACATGAAAATAACCGAAAGAAAATGGGATGCTCCTGTAAGGAAGAAAAAGGAGGAAAGGAGAAATAGAAGGAAGCTTAACATTTGTGAACATGTGTTCATGCATGAAGGCCTTGGCAAGTTGTCAGGCTTCCCTAAATATAATGAAAAGCATTATTGACTGGGTACCACGTGAATAGATTAGGACTAGAGAAGAATACGCACAAGGTCAAGGGAAAAACATCCAACATATATGTCTAGCATATGTACAAGAGTTTGGAGAAAGGCTTATAAAGAATGTAGAGGAGGAAGCTGATTTTAGAAATTGACCCTGCTTTCTCATGAATATTTTGAATATAGGGTATATACAAAGAAACTGGTCACGCGTGAGCATTAATGGCAGTGACCAGGTTTTCTAGTATGTGTGATTACGGCTTCATATGATGCAATCAGCGTCTGAATATCTACAAGACCAAAATTAAGCAAATCTAAAGTAATACCAGACAAAGGCCTCGTTAAGAGTTGAGTGGTAACTGGGTGAATTGGTGGTAACTGAGTTACCACAAATTTTATCACTATGCCAAATTATGAGTTTTGGCTTTGAGAAGAGGATTTACCTGCAGCAAAACCATAATAATAATTCAGCATTCATATAGCGCTACAAACCCGCATGTATCTGAGCCCTGCTTTTTATTACCCATAGTGTGTGGTGCTCATCTATTGACCTCGGAAGGATGAAAGGCTTAGTTTGGCCCTGCCGGGATTTGAACCTGTGTCAGCAGGCTCTGCACAGATGTCAAAGCGAGCACACAACTAGCTGTGCTATCTGACCGGCATATCAGACCATGGAGGGAAAACTTCCCACTTAACACCCAAAAATCGGCAGAATTGGCGGAATTAACACGGCAGTAATTCCGCTGCGGTAATTCTGCAAAAAAAGCCTCATTGGGTCCATTGGACCCAAAATAAATGGGCAATTCCACTGCTGCCACCATCGCTTGTAATAAGGCGGTTAATTCCACCTGACCAAGTGGCGGTAACTAATTCTTTTTTCGGTGAATTTATCGCAGAATTACTGCCTAAATTGTAATGAGGCTCAAAGTGCATTGAATTCCCACTGTATACATGTCTGGAACATGTAATGGAATGAAACATCTTAATAAGCAGGCCTGTCCCACCCCAAAGTCACACAGGAATACTCATAGTTTTCCTGAGGCTGGCAAAGAGTATAGTCTGGGAGTCTGTTTTGACTTAATAAATTGACTGCCTTAGACTGAATAGGAGCTCAAAGCACATGTCCTCCTTTAATACCCCAACATCCACACATGCCTTTGCACTATGAGACCACAACAAATTATTTGATTTGTTAACACAAACTCACTGGAGTACTGTTTAACAGAACATTTTGTGATCAGGACTAGTAAATTGTACCCATAAAAAATGAAGACATACACAATATTCTCAGTGGTGTCTCCTGTTAAAATAACATCGGTGGTGAGGAGAAATTCTGATTCCCAGTTAATTGAGGGGTTCACCTAATTGGTTAAGGGGCTCACTGGGATCTAAACAACGTTGCCATGTTACTGATGGATTTACAGCCATGCGCTCTGACTTCCTGGCCACCAACGCTATAGGCTATTAAACACATCAGAATGCCTATCTACTTCATCGTCGCAACTGTTTGTGCTGTGGGCATGCTATTCAAGCGCAGGAGCTTTGGCCCCTGTTGAATTACAAGGTGACACCAAGTGGCAAAATGACAGCATCTTGCAGAGCTATATCAGCCATGTATTGCATTATCTGTTGAGCTAAAATAGCCGTGAGAGGTTTTGGTGAGATGTGCAGTAGGTCAGAACTGTAATAAGATGCATGTTGAATAGATATTTCAGGCTTCTTTTATTTTCGTGACATCCATTTTAGACAATTGTATGGTAAAATGTTCCTAGGAACGTTAAGTAAGACCTGAATATTTTAGTAATATTCTGCAGCACTGAACAAAGTATTAAATCACTATGTGTGTTTCATGGATTTGAATAACCTTCGGACAACATCTATATAACCTTCTCTAGTTTCCAAACATTTACACAAGTTTTAAGAAAATAAAACCAAAGTTGAGACACATTGGTCAGTCCAGTGAAGCCAAAAATTAAATGTCAGATGTGAACATTACGGTTATGCATCTTGCAGAGCAGTAAAATGTACACTGTTTACGATAAATGATGCTTCTGGAAAAAAAAAGCGAAAAAAAAAAGAAAACAAGTTATATATGGGATGCAGTACAGAACATCCTTAACGTGGCATTTGTTGCTACGTGCAAAAAGCGTAAGTGCCTGGGCATAGGGCATTACACCTCGCAAAAGCAACGTTGTTTTGCAATGAACATTCTGGTGAAAAGTGGCCTGTGTGCCTCACATAAATGCTTCTAAGAAGTTAAGATTTAATTTCAGATTGGTTACATGAATGTTTATATACAGAACGTGTTTGAAAGGGAGTCATGAGAGTGGCTGGGGCCCGAAAGTGAAAGCGTCAAATGACTTGATAAATTGATCCGGTGCAGTATCTGCTGCTAAATCTCATCTTTGCCCTTTCCAGTCAATGCAAATGTCACTTTGGCTCTCGCTAGTTGGAGCAAATGCTCTGCCAAGCAGGGACGTCATTTCACCAAATTGCAGGGGTAGAGACGTGACATCACATGGCCCTTGACCTCTGATGACATCACTGGACCCCAGCCACAAACGACATCACAGGAAGTGATGGCACATGACCTTTCAACCCTTTACAAAACAGGAAGTGGTATCATATAGCCTTGTTCCTCAGTACTCTCAGAAAAATGAGGTTACAATATCACTGCAATATGATATACAGTTCATACAAAAAAGGATCACCATATGTAGCGTTAATATTAGTGTGTATAGGACCATGTTATCACATTACTGTAAGGAGGTCACTTGACCTTAGGATACCTTAATTAATACCCACCATCTAAGTATACAAAGGCACTATTTAAACATGGTAGATCGCTATCTAAACATGATACATTGCCATGTGAGCATGGCACCACAACCTTTGAATAGGACACTCTGGGCCTCATTACGAGGTTGGAGGTAGTCATGGCGCTATTAGCGGCATGACTACCTCCAATACCGGTACCGTGTCCGGTCCCGTTCAATGGGGACTTACCGGTCTATTCCGACCTTTGCGGGGCCGGTAAGTCCCCATTGAAAAAGCCATTCCCCATTCCCATTTCAGCCCCCAAAGGGCTCAATGGGAAGGGGGAAGGTGCTAATAACGGTACCGCAAATTGCGGTACCGTTATTAGCTCTGAAGTCCCTTAACGGGTCCCTTCCATAACGCCTGGTAAAACCAGGCATTAAGGGAGGGAGCCGCTAAGGGACCTCGTAGTAGGGCTGTAAGGGATTACCGGCATCGGTGCCCTTACCGGTGCCGGTAATCCCTTACCGCCCACCTCGTAATGAGGCCCTCTATCTTTTCAATCTATATATGACACAAAATAAACGTTGCATGTCACCTCAGGATCTAAGCAAGATAGCTCACCATCTTAGCATGACAACACCACAACATATAAGTCTAACGCCCTTCATATGTGTGCGATGCCCCATATTCAATGCATGGAATGCCGTTACCTCAGTACGAAAAATCAGATCGATGCATGATGTACCACACCAATGCTTGACGTTTAATGATCTACACCCAATGTATGTGTAACAACTCCCATTGAAGCATGTCATCTTACCAACAGACAGAGCAGATACCCACTTGTCGGTGTCGTGCAGCGGGTGAGGTTGCCCAGCTTTGTGCTGAACAATAGCCTGACTCTGGGCCAGCTAAATGGGTCCTAGTTAGCACTTGGTGTAGTCAGCTCAAGTGCGCAAGGGTGGGTATATGATGTGCAGAATACGCCCAGTGCTGTGTGCACCTCAGGGTCAGTTGCTGTGCCGAATTTGTCAGCCAATGGGGTGTCGTGCAGGAGGGAAGGGGGGGGGGCAAGGGTGCTAGTGCAGGCCACTATGGGCCTGCTTGTCATCACTCCTCGCCGCGCCTCAGAATGAGGAATGATGCAGTGGCCACTAAGCTCCAACAAAGCCAGGGAAGGCGGCGACAGACTGCTTACATGAGTTACTCTTAATCGGAAGAATACTGAAACAATCTTTGGTATATCATGACATAAAATGTTATTATATTAGATCAAATCCTAATTACAAAATATTCCCATCTAGCAGCATGTTCTCATCCTGTTTAGCAGATCGCGGGATCTCACAGATCTGTGTCCTTGAACATGACTGGACATTTTTAAAGCACCCATAACTAACTGAATTGGGATGTGGCCAAAAAATAAGGGGGTCACTACCCAACGCGGTGGTGCACATTGCAGTGAAGAACGAGAGTATGATACAAACGTGTAACATTCACGGTATCTTGCACTTTCTTCAGCAGGTGCACAACCCACTGATCTTTCTTACAGACAACCTTGTGCACAGGGACCCTTCTCTGCTTCAGGGGCTTGGCTGGGAAATTCACATGGGAAGAATGCTTACAGCGCAAACTCGGTGCACACTTTTAGTGAGAAACAGGCCAAAGACCCTGGCGTTCATGCATGGATTTCCATGAAGAACAGTTCCCCTCTCCTCGCTTCAGCGCCTTGAAGTATAAAACATGTGCGCTACGCAAAAAAAACCTCTCTTCCTGCATGTATGTAGATTGAGAGATGTGGCGCAGTGAGAAAGAGTAGCACAGCGACAGCTGTGGGAGAACAAAGGACCACTATAATGAAACGTTTTAAAGGCCTTTCCCAATTGAAGAAAGGTCACAGGCCAAATGAGCATTTTACTTTACTTAATCAGCACACATGTGTATGTGGCCTAGTGGGTACTTTCCTGATTACATAGGCTGGAATGCCAGCTTAGTCCTTGGTTACAGAGCCCAAACTCAAAGTGTGTATATTTCATCTTTTTACTCCAAGCCTCCAAAGCACCCAACAGAGACATTGGCCACTGCTACTCTCTACAAATATTGGGCAGACACAACCCACGTGCACCCAAAATGTGTGCCCAGTGAAATAGCCCCAAAATGAAGGCTTCACTTGGCTCCTCAGAAGTGCAGTATTAGATATGCTAGGAATTATGCATAGGGGAGAGGCGGGAATACTGGTCCCAGTCGAATTGTCCGCAGCATTTGATCTCTTGGACCATGAGCGCCTACTTAACACCTTGAGAAATATTGCTTGCTGCTCCGACTGAACATCTGAATGGGTCCACTCCTTCCTGACCGGCCGGATGTCTAGTGTCCGCTGAGGAGATGCTTCCGCAGCCCTTACAACTACGAACTGTGGCGTGCCCCAGGGGCCGTCTATGTTCCCGGTGCTCTTCAACCTATCTACGCGGACGATACCCAGCTTGTCCTGGAGATCTCTGGAGACTATGACACAAATCAAATCTAAAACACATCTATGGCCTGATTGAAGCTTGAATGACAGAAAAATGGATGTGCCTCAAAGGAAGGGAAAAGAGAGCTTCTAATCTTTGAATCATCACAAGCAAAGGTCAAATTAACACCAAATTATCAATCTTTCCCTATCCATGATTGAAACATCCATGAACTGAGCAAGATCAAAACCTGTGGTATACACCTCGACTCATCCTTGAGCGCAGAAACCCATGGGAATCAGGTTTGAAAAACTGTACCCATTACCTAAGGCTCTTAAAAAATATTCACCCCTACCTCACTGAAAACAACTTTACTGTCGTCATCTTGTCTAGGGTTGATTACTGCAAAGCACTTCTTGTCGGTGCTGACAAGAAAAGCTTGCAGAAACTTCAAGTCACCCAAAATGATGCAGTCCGTATCATCAAAAAGATTCCAACAAGAAATCCCTTATCACTGTGCAGACAGGCTGTACAGTGGCTTCTTGTTGAGTCCTGAGTTCAATTTAAAGCAGCCACTATGGTGCATAAATGCCTCGATGGGGAAACTCCGGCCAACATAAAAAATCTAATGAACTATTACAAGCCTGCTAGATCACTGCAATCATCTAACTTGATGCAGGTAAATTGCCCAACGTTCAGACGAACAAAAGGGCTCGGGCAAATCCTTTGCCTTGTGCTCAGCAATCATTTGGAATACGCTTCCATTGCCCTTACGGCAAGAAATCAATATTAGGCTTTTTAGGAGGCAACTCAGGATGTTTCTCTTTGAGTAATCCGCCAGTGTTGCACCCCTCCTCGCCCTGATAATTGTCCCGTAATTTTGTAGACCCACCGTGTATTATTCGCCCCCTGAGGCCTGCGTGCTTCGGCGCATTATAAATCTATAAAAAAATGCATAAAATACAATTCCGAAAAGGACTAATTCATGGGACCAGGAACTCATACTGCATTCAGACCAGCGGGACAAGGAGTCTTCCCCATATTCAAATAAACTCTGGGAAAGGAGAGTGGCTCAAAGCAAAGTACTGCCCGCAGAAACCTCCTACTTATTTGCTGCACACACTTTCTCACCAAGCATCTCTCCCAGGCCCCCACAACTCTTAGCATAGGGTAGGATAGGAGAAAGCAAAGAGTACCACCAGCTTTGATATGCTCTGCTCCCTAGATGCCATTTTGGTCGGGAGCAGGCACATGCAGAGGCCCTTCCCATCTTTAAAACACCCACGGCGTGAACTCTCGCTGGTTGGACCGTCATTCGTGCACAGAGTCCCACCAATGACCCCCTCTCACCTCTGTACTTCTGCAGGCAGCACCTAGCACTCAGGTGCAAAGCCACCAGGCTGCGCTCACCTAGCTCCACTGCAGGGTGGTTGGGCCTACCCTGCCATGCCGGCATGTGCCTATTAGCCCACAGCGCATGAGTCTGGGACCACAGCGGTCCTAAGTACAGGCACTTTACTCCAACGATGGAGAGCAGCAAAGTTGGAAAAAAAGGCGGGATAGGCGCTCAGCATATAGATGGAGGCCACTGCACTAAGCTTGCCAGCCAACCACTCAGTGTTTTCGAGACCCTCTCTGGTGATGTGTCTGACTGAGATTCGGATGGACAGCTGGAGCTGTCTAAGCAGAGTGAGTCCGAGGCACATGGTAGTGCTCTGAACTGCTGGCCCGGCCTGGCCCCTCTTTGGAACATGTTTGTTCCGCTACCCCGTGCTTTCAAGAGCTCTGTAACTTTTTCTGGTTCCTAAGCAACCACTGAAATGTTACAGAACTCTTGGAAACACGAGACCCAGTGGCACTCACTGCAGCAGCGCAGGCTGCAACCCATGAAACCACCCACCTATATTTTAAAAAACAGATGTTGCGTCTGTTTTTCTGAATATAGGTAGGGGTCACGAAGGCCAAGCCAGGGGTTGTAAGAGAGACAGCAGGGTCACAATTGTGACCCCTAGTGACCCCCAAATGATGTCCCTGCTGCCAAGGGCCTTTGCCCTGCACTAGTACCTAATCACAGAGCACCAGTTCATTTTATGAAATGTGGCTACAGGGATGTAGAAAGAGCAGAATTGTATCCATCATCGATTGTGACTGCTAAGCATACAGATCACAGACTAGACACTCATGAGGACTGATGTGTGTTTAGTATAATGCAAAAAATACATGCATTAGGAATCCACCCTCTACTAAATGCGATTGCAGACCAATCTAGAATCACTAGTTTCATAGTAAAATGTTTATATTAATACGAGGTCGAACTCGGGCATTGTACACTGAAATAAAAATGTATCTCTCTCTCTCTCTCTCTCTCTCTCTCTCTCTCTCTCTCTCTCTCTTTCTCTCTCTCTGTCTCTCTCCCTCTCTCTCTCTCCCTCTCTCTTTCTCTACTTCTCTCTCTTTCTCTCTTGCTCTCTGCCCCTCTCTCCCTCTCTCTTTATCTCTCACACACAACACTCTCTCTCTCTCTCTCTCTTTCTCTCTCTCTCTCTCTCTCTCTGACTCAATCTTAGGGCCATTGACAATGTGTAAATCAGCCCCAATATCTCTCTCTTTCTATGTGGGTGTGATTGTCTTTCTCAGGTGCATGTTTGCTAGTGCCATACAAGCTGTTGCTTACAGCGAGCGGACTAGACTGAAACAAAATAAAAATATGTATTTATGTATTTATTTATTTATGTATCTACTTATGTATTACATTTATTATACACCCAGACCCTGAGGTATCACGGCGTAGTCACAGACAGTTCAGTTTATACAATATTTTACAATTAAGCAGTAAGTAGTCAAGACAGTGGCAAAGTCATAGTTTCATCTGAGAGGGAATACACAGACGTGACATAGTGCAGAAGTGAAGTAAGAATATTGGCAGGTTAGCATAGCAAAATGTCTAGTCTGGCACGGATTGGTCTGTTAAAATTGGATAAATAGCCACGTTTTTAATGATTTTTTAAAACGCTGGAAGGATTCTTCATTCTTAATACTTGTCGGGAGAGCGTCCCAGTGTTTAGGGGTTAGGACTTTGAAGCTGCTGCCTCCAGCTCTCATGCTTTTGTAACGTGGGATTTCAAGGAGGGAGTCTTTGCTAGATCTGAGGGTTCTAGTAGAGGATGTTTTCAAGACTTTATTATTGATGTATTTTGGGGCTTTATTGGCAATGCATTTATGTGCGATACATAAGTTTTTGAATATAATTCTCGCCTTGATAGATAACCAGTGAGTTTCTCTCCTAATGTGTGAGATATGGTCATTCTTTTTTATTCCTAACGCTGCTTATCCTGAATGGTGGAGGTGGGGCTGTTGTTTTGCAAAAACGGCTATGTATAACCAGGACATTATTTAAGTTTACTAACATTGAAAACTCTCCTTTTTAAAAAAAATGGAGAAATGTTCACTTCTAATGATCTCTTGCAGCACATACCTTAGTTAAAATAAGAATATTACACATGTCTTACTAGGCAAATCCTATTATCTAAACCTGGAATATGTTATGATAGAATTTTATCATTGCATAACATAAAGTCTGGTACACACCTATTGTGCTCTCTCAAAATTCCTTCTGAGAAATGAGATGGAGAGAAATAACAACACTTGGGGTTTCCAGCATGCTTTACATAAGATCAAAGTCAATTTTGGGAACAAAAACACAGTCACATATCTTCATGTTTGATACATATATCTATCATTTAAGGGCTGTATGCTTGAACATGAAGTACATAATGCACACCGTGCATGTACTAATTTTACATTTCACACTTAATCTAACATTACATTCTTTGTCAAATTTAACCACTTATACTGAGTTAAGGAGGTTCAGAAGTTGGATGTGATGTCACACATCAGTTATTCTTTGGTGTCCAAGGACTTCCTGGCGATAATGTTTCCTTTCCATGCATAGACAGTGGGGGTCATTCCGAGGTTGGTGCAAAGGGAACAACGATGCTGGTAAAGGAATACTGGCATTGATTACCGCTACAGGCTATTCTGACCAGCCCGACCGCTATTTGCGGCATCGTAAAGTATGGTGCCTTTAATAGCGGTCTGGGCAGGGGCACGCGACACACCATGCTGGCAGAGTCCAAGCTGAATCAAGAAGAAGCTGTTTCTTGAAGGCCAGCTGGAGGAGAAGTCTGCTGCTGCATTTTAGTCATGTAATCCAAAACCTTTCGTGTTCTTCCAAGGACTGTTCCAGAGAATACCTGCAAAGGAGACCTCTGCATGAGCTACATGGGACCATCGTGCAACCTGCTACTATTCATCAGAAGTACCCTGGAAGCCAGACCTGTGTGTCGTCCGTCTGGAGAAGGGGTCTTTGTGAGTCCTGAAGAGGAGTGCCCGGGTATCTCGAGTCGAAGCAGTCCATTGGTGTCGTCCAGCATCCAGAGGTGCGTTTCATGACTGCTGGAAGACGTTGCTGTCTACCACCCAGAAGAGGGGGTACCCAGGCATAGTGCTGCTGGAAACCTGCAGCTGTAACAGTTCCAAACTGCCAAAGAATATTTCAAGGAACATCCTTGCTGTCATCAATGACCACTTTCTTCCACCGGTGAGAGTCCAGAGTCGCTGAGTGCAGAGGAAGGTCTGTTGGTGGGGTTCCCGCCACCAGAAGTGAAGAAGATGTCCTGAGGTTCCATACTTGGTAAGGGTCTGTGGTCCACTCCAGCGGTCGAGTCCATGTCACCAGACGCCATACAGATGTCCATGCTGCGGCTACAGCACCAAAGAATTAAAAGTCCGAAAACTGTGATATTCTGAAGCCTGACACCAAAAGTGACCTATGCAGCCGTCGCCTCCAAAAGTCTTTGAGGGACCCCAGAGGGCTTACTCTCATCTGCCAAGCCTTTAAGGAGCCCACAGCAAGTTTCATCTTCACAGGACTTCTACAGTCAGAGAAATTGTTGACCAAAGGAGAGCACTGAGAAGAGCAAAACTGCTGCACTTCAGACATACTTTGGCTCCATTTTTCTTCTTGGACTCAGCATCCATGGAGGACCCTGCAGTGGCAGCAAATCAGCTCTCAGTTATAGGATGCCATGGCCAGGGGAAGTATGAAGGAGGAACGGCGGCCATAGCGGGGGGGGGACTATACTGATTTGAAGGGTATTGTTGTTCAGGCTAAGGAGAAGACTGATTGGCTGCACCAGAAAGGTGGGACTATACAAGCGGAAGTGATCCCTGCTATAATGTTATACCGTTTTCCTTCCAGGATGAACTACTGCCAGAGAGTACCCCAGAGGAGTCATGGGTCTATCAGGAATAGCAGAAGGGAGGAACGGAGCCCATATGCAGAGTGGATTGCCAGAAGAAGGCCTGCTGAACTGGAGGGGTGAACCAACCCATCAACTGTGTTTCTCCTGTTTGCTGAAGCCTGAAATAAACCTTGAAGTTATATCCTACTTCCCTAGTCCGTGTCCTCTGTCAATCCTACATGGTTATAACAGAAATCAGGTGTTTAGAGGTCCCAGATGTCTGCATGTTTCTACAGTTTCGATTATTTTGTTTCATCGGCTCAAAATTATATGGATTCTGGTATTCTGAATTATCTAGGCTTTCCAATAATTACTAAGCATGGGTATAAATATTAGACAATGAATCAAAACACCTGAATATTGCATATTGTTGATGAATTATGTTGCTCTGTGCATTGCCAGTGCTTTGGGCAGAGCAGTTGAGTTAATAGGCTTTAGATGAGGCAGAGGTATAAATTGAACAAAGGGATTTCGTTGAGAGATAGGAAAAAATAAAATAAAAGAGTATTTATTTGAGGGACAGATAGGACATGAAAAAAATGATAGGCCATGTTTTTGTCACTACTTTTGACTCTGTCACATCCCAGTTACCACCTTGAATGGTTTAAACGGATGTGACATTTCTTGTCAGTATGAGGAGAAGATAACCACATCATTGTTTTGTTAGAGGCCACAGATTAGATACGTTTCAGTGGCTGTAGAAGGCTGTGCCACCTGGTTTATACTTCTTGATAGTCTGAAGATGATTACATTCATTGTCTATAACTGAGTGCATTATTGTTTGATGTTCACTCCATATACTAATGGCAGAGAAAACATTATATACTCTTGTCAGGCAGGGGAAGTTATATTCAGTGGCTGTTAGTGACTTTTCAGTCTTTTAGTGGCCAGACCAAATACTAGTTAGTAGATTCATGTAAAAGGTCATGTCATTCTTGGTAGGCTGGATGAGATTGTATTCAGTGGCTGTAGGTGTGGGCACCATGTTTTAATGTCTAGATCAAAGATGATGTTCATTGTATGCACAATACTACACTCCATGGGCCAATAGAAAGGGGCAGAACATGCTAAATCCTCATTAAATGAGGAAAATGAGGAAGAACATTGGCATGGGTAGGGAGGCATTTTGCAAACAACAAACATGCCCCATCAAGCACTAAGCAAACCCTGTCTACCGAAGCAATCATGCATTCATAATGACTCCAAAGGAAAATGATCATCCCGTGATCAAGCACAGAGCGCAATGAAAGCACACACATAAAAGCGCAATGCAGCCCCAATGAAAATATGATTGCCACAATGCTGGATGCTGCATTGCTAGCAGTGACATTACTACAGGGGAGGAGGAGGATGAGGAGGAGGAGGAGGAGGATGAGGAGGGTCAGAATATTCCATCCACAAACAACATTATTTGAGAAGTCAGATGAGGAGGTGCATGGAAGATACTGCTTTCCTTCCCATGTCATCCCAGGCCTGGTCAGGGAGTGGGAGAATGATCTGGTGTCACCCAGCATGTGCTCGCAGGGAGTGCCACCTATTGTTAGTGTGCTATTAGCCTTACACTTCCTGAAAACAGGATAATTCCAGCATACCACAGCCATTGTGGGGTATCACAGCCCACACAATCAAGGTGCCTTAACCAGGTCTTCACTACATCCTAGCATGTGTACATAGGCACATTCACATGCCACACACACAATGCAGGAAAGGAAGAACGTGTGCCAGGAATTCTATGCATTTGCACACTTTCCCTGGGTCATGGAAGCCATTGACTGCACCCATGTATCAATGCACCCCCCCCAAGATACAGAGCACATTTATCGCAAGAGGAAACATTGGCATTCCATCAATATATAGGTGATCTGTAGTGACAAAGGACACACACATTCACACATGATAGCTAAATCTTCCAGCATTCCCTCATATACCATGCCCTTACATCAGGAACCTTTGGAAACACCTGGCTTGTTGGTGAATATCAACTATCACGCACACACAAGAAGTCACCTGAAACACAGGAACACAAGAAATGACAAAACATGTAATAAGTAACCATTTACTTCTTTGCAGGGGACAATGCCTACCCGTGGTCACCATTCCTGTTGATGCCCATCAGGAATACAGCCACTCCACTATAAGGTATGGTTGAGTGCACATTCAGAGTGCTTAAGTCACGCTTCTGCTCCCTTGACCAGCCAGGTGGTGTATTGCTATATTCCCGCCCTGCAGTATGCAAAATGATTGTGTCATGTTGTGTCCTGCATAACATTGCCACACGTTGTGGCATAGCAGCAGAGCTGCAGGAGGACTTCTACCCACATCCACAGGCACCACCCGGCCCCTTAGCTGGCCAAAGGGCACAGGGACAGGACACATGCAACCAGGTAGTACACATCTCCTTCACATGAATACCAACCCCTGTGGAACACACACATAATAAAGGCACATCTCTGATGATCTTCAATGATGCATATAGCTAATACAGCTTGCCCATATCAACACGCTGACAATGCGCCTCTTGGCTTGCCAAATTGTTTGTGCCTCATCGCATTAAAAGCACACTACAACCTCATTGGTATCCTTGACATGAAGTGCACAAGCCACTTCCACACTCATGTCAAGTTGAAAGAAAGTTATCCATGTCACATGCCCAAATTACCTGATATTGCAAAGACAGCCCTAGCATAAGGCTTCCATCACATGTGTTAATCCCCCTGCGTGCCATGTATCAAGCAGAATAAAAAGTCTCACCTGACAGCCTTCTTGAATCTGGGTCATTCGGCACCATTGGCACTGGTTCTGCTCACCATCACTCACCACTGGCATGTACATGCTTCTGCAATGGGGAAAATCAAAATCTGCCCACCCACCACTCATCATGTATGTCTCTGGTACTCTCCACATGTACCTTGTCCCATCATGAAGATGCACACCAACTCTCCTAGAAAGCGATCTAGCTTCTCTCAGGAAATACACACATTACAGAAATGATGCATGGTGACGCACCCCTCCCTCACTATCAACATTACTTGATCATATCAATGGGAACGAACACAGAAGCAACATTACATGTGACACATGAGAAAGACATTTAGGCTTCCGACACCAGCACCTCACCAGGAATGCACTGCATACTTCAAACATCACCCACCTACATGCTTTTCGTCTGGATCATCCACCTATGTTGATTGTGAGAGTGAGATGTTCTGTATGTCCATGCATCATGAACAGGGGTGGACTGGGAACCAAAAGAGGGACTGGATATAATTCTCAAAGTGGACCCATATCACACATCTACAACAAGCCCAACCCTTTCCCCATGAGTAAATGTGGAAATACCACACAAAAGAGGACCAGGGTGCAGAGGCCTACCGGGAAATGAACAGACCTCCCTATAGTCCAGTCCACCCCTGATCATGGAGTAGCAACTTGATATTACACATGCCAGAAGATGGCATGCATGGCTGACATGACAGGAGTGCAAATGTAATGCCACACAAAAAGAAACTACTGCATCAGCCCTAACCAAAACCATGTGCACAGTAACATCCCAAGGAAACTGACTGACTCCAAGCAGCAAGTCGTCCAGGTGTCATCAGTGATGCATAGCTGATCAAGGAGACATGCATAAACACAATTATGTAGAACAACTCACATCTTCAGTGACAGTGACCATCAACCAATCATCATCATATCACAGTAATCATGCAAATCCAACATGTGGCACATCATGCCACTATTGGTATGTGTATTTCACCAGCCATGAAAAAGAATGACAGTACACAACCTTACCTTGTGGTACAGCAGTTGTACTATGAATCCCTCACGATCTCCACCTAACACTGGGAATCCACATTCGTAACAGGAGAGTCAGTGTCCAGTAGAGGGAATGGGGACTTGAGTGTAACAAGGGTCCCGGGGGGATCTTCTCAGGTAGCATGAGCACTGAATGAGGCTAGACACTTGAAATGACATTGGGCATTTGTTTGAACCAGCTAAAGGAGTCTGACATACCTTGCATCTCCACATCAATGTTGAATGAAATGGTGTCTACACAAACAGATTGTGACAACTGAAATTCAAATGAACAAATGCTGGTGGGGCAAGCTTTCCTACCTTTGCAGGTAAACAATGGAACCTGCTCCCACACTCCATATGATCTCAGCAATCATACTGGGTGTTCAGGAGATCACTGAAAACCTAGTTGTTCACATAACTGTGAGATTGTGTCACTGCTTTCAACCCCTTATTCTGGACTGCAGACAAATTGTATTCAAGATGTCCTGTTCTGTCCCCTAATTGGGCATGTATGTATTGTAACTGTAAAAGCACCTAGATGCCTCTAATCTTAGTGTGCGTAATAAATGAAAAATAAATAAATAAATAAAATGTTCACCTGTATGTGGGAAGCTGTACCAGTCCACAACACCACATCAGTTGACTCCACTGAGCATGGCCGCATGTCCATTCCACAAGCTTGAAAATGTCCCAGTGCTAGAAGCAGTTGACCCTCGAGAGCACAACGGACCTGGCATGAGGACACAAAAGATTATACAGTCCACCTTGGACATGGGTAAACAAATAATACAGTTCACATTGGATGGGGTACACAAACATTACAAACAATATATCAGTCCACCCTGGAGGTGGGGGGTAAAAGAAAGAAAGGAAATAAATCCACGACCCCTCCACAGACTCATGGACACCAGGGTGCATGAAGAAGGGGTGGTGATGGCAAGAGGATAGGGGTGTGTGGGGACATGGCCAATGGTATCACCTGCATGGTTCACGTCGAAACCCAATCCTGTTGTGGATTTTGGGATGGTGCACTCTGACCATGCAATGCCAAAGCCTACTCCTCATTGGTTATGGCCACTCATGAGATAGATGCGTGCATGCAGGCCCCAATTTCTACAAGGTCCTCAAAATGGATATCACGAGTGGCCAAAATGTCATTATGCATGCTAACCCTTGATGTTTCCAACTGCATGTTGAGAAATTGTCTCAAGAAATCCATCTCTTGGTGGTGGATGTCCCTTGTAGCAAACATTTCATCATGTAGAGATTGCCTCAAGGAATCCATGTCTTGAATGTAGGATTCCCTTAAGATCATCATATCCACATGCAGGCATTTACTCAGGGAATCGTTTCTTGACGTTGAGTTTCCCTTGAGGACAACATCTCCCCATGCAGGGTTTCCACAAGGTGTTCATCTGCTGCCGCTGGCATTCCCTTGTGGCCAATAACTCATCATGCAGGGATTGTTTCAAAGCTGAACTGTCATCGCAAATCATCTGCCTCGGTTGTTGCATGTCCTCCCTTCTCTCCTGCTGCAATATGCATAGTTCAGCAGTGCGTGCAGCATTTGAGGAGATGACATGTTCTGCCAGGTGATGGATTTCACTGGTCATCTCCTGCTGGACCTCGGCCCATTGGGCACTTGCACACAGCAACTCCTCCTCCCAACCTGAGTGTCTGGCATGCACATGCCCACCACATGTGCAGGGCTTGCCAAGCCAGGATGCTGAAGCCCTGGCTTGTCACAGTGAGTGCACTGTCATTGGTTGGGAGTCTACAACCCTCCGACTGACACCAGCCTCTGCTACTGCCTCCATGATGGACAAAGGCAATATTGCAGACACTGAAGCCACCATTGACGTAGGTCTTCCCACTGCCAGGCCAAGGTTCTCCTGAAACCTCTGACTCAGTAGCCTCAAAGAACCTATGGAGCTCTAATGCATCCAGACTACTCAGTGTAGGGTTACACAATGTCCATCAGTATGCGTTTCAGATCAGATTTGGCAGCATCATTGGAAGAGTCGTCAGACCTTCTGACAATGGCCTGCATCATGAGGGGATTCTCAGTGCATCCCAGGCTGCACTGGTGGGTGGTTGAGCCATATCCTCCTTGTTGTCCTTCTCCTTCTCCTCCTCCTAATTTTCCTCATTGATGCATCCTCTCCTGCACAAAGTCAGACAACAATATTCAGAGGCCTACCTACCTGGTTGGACATCCATATGTGAATTCTAATGCATGCAGACATGATAGGGCCAGCCACACATGCATCACACATTGAAACTGGGCCTTCTGAAATGTGAAAGGCACAGTTGTTTAACATTCAATGCTCTGTGCAATCATGTTGATGCATATCAGGCCCTGCATCAAGCCATGGATTGGAGGAGTAGGCAACCATACATGCATACATGTATGAGAGTAGATGGTCTAACAATAGACAGATGGACATCTGTGCTTGATTGCTGAGCGCCTTCTCTACCTCAACCATGCCTACTTGAATCATGTGGAAGTATCACATTTTCTTTTGCTGAACTAACCTGCATGCAGGCATTTGTTTTACCATAATCCATATCACCCCTTAGCCGCATTGGCAAAGGCCAGATTTGTGGTTACCCATGCTCACATGCATCTCAACTATGTGTGAGGAGAGTGCAACATACATACGACCAGTGTGAAAATGCATAATCACTGAATAATTGATACTGCAAATGTGGAGTAAATAGCACTCAAACATTTTGGGCAAACCACTGCAACTTCTGTCTGGAACATAGCCAATGCAACTTATCAATGACAATGTCGCCCATCCATGTCCACTGACCACCAGGGCCAGTGAATGGATAACTCTGATGTCATCCATTGCTTGGTGTTATTCAATTTGAGTCAAAATCTGTGTTCACATTGCACTATCGACAAGCATGACACTCTGAGTATTTCCAATGACATGCATCTTGCAGATCATTGCCACATATAGGTGTATTGGCATTGCTAATGAATCCTGTAACTCATTCTCCACGATCTATCCTCTCCTTTTGACACGGTCAGTCATGCCAAACTGCTCAATCGCCTCCGAGACAACTTTGGTATTACTGATCAGGCCCTGTCCTGGTTGAATTCCTTTCTCACCGACCGACACTCTAAGGTCCAACTGGGGTCTTTCCTCTTTTCTATCTCTCTCCTTGTGGTGTTCCCCAGGGGTATAACCTTTCTCCCTGGCTCTTCAACCACTACCTGCCACCTCTTGCACACTGCATCTCTTCTTTCTGCTCCAATTTTCAATGTTACGCAGATGACACTCAGCTCTCTTTTAGCCTTCCCTCAGCCACCTCTGCTTCTTCTCTCATACCAGACTGTCTGGCCGCAATTCAGGAATAGTGGGCTGCAAAGATCTCTGCCTTAATGCCAGAAAGACTGAGATCCTTCCCATTGGGACACCTGCCCCCTCCTTTCCTCTCTCTGGCCACCCAGTCTGGCCCCTCTTCCTGCTCCTTCCTGTGAGGCTAATAACCTTGGTGTCATCTTTGACTCCACCCTCTCCTCCTCTTCTCACATCACCAAAGTCTCTAAGAAGTCAAAGTATTAGCTGCACCTCCTCAGAGGTATTCTTCCTTTTCTCACTTTACCCCAAAATCTCACTGTCTCCAGAGCTTGGGGCTCTCTAGGCTGGACTATTTCAACAGCCTCTTTACTCTTCGACCTTTACAACTTATCCAGAACAGGATTGCAAGACTTGTCCTTGGCCTCCCTCTTGAGCAGCATTCCAACCTATCTCTAAATTGAACAGAACCACCTCTGGTTCCGGAACCAACTCAAGACCTTCCTTTTTGCTTCCTGTTTCTCTCTTCCTCTCTCCTGTTGATGCACCTGACTGCTCCGTGCACTGGTCACCTCGTCAGCCTCTGAACTCGGCCCAGGTTCCTGCATGCCCAGTTGCCCTCGCACTGCCTCTGGGCTCCCCAACACTTAAGGGTCTGTATCTGCAACACTACAGTCCCTTCTCTCTGCACTTATGAGCCACCCACTGGCTGCACTTGTGAGCCACCCGCTTGCTGCACTTGTGAGTTAACTGCACTTCTCCCACCCCCCTGACACTTCGCCCCTCTCCTCTTCCCTGCATGTGCAGAATCTCAATGACACAAGGCCTTGTAAGATCATACTTTCTTCCTCCCTTTGTTTCTAACTCCTTGTCTTGTCACACCTAGAAACACTTGTGTACAGGAGCGTTATAAATGTCACATCATATACAGTAATGGGTGCTGTAAGATCAATGTCAACCGCAAACAGTGTTCAAGCATCCACCTTCTAGGATGCACAACATGTAATGGGAGTGACCATGGATACATAACTGTAGTACTCATGGATGGGTGAGAAGGCCCCCGACCAACTGCACCACAACATTTGATAGCATGTCATGTGTAGATTAAATGATATACAACATGCACAAATGGCTCTCCCTGATGAGGTTGCATAGGTGTCTATGCCTCCTAATGCAAACAACCTGCTTACTGCTGATGAGGACAGTGATGACCTCTTCAAATGGAGTCAGCTCATCCATATGTGGTGATCCACCTCCAGTAGCCTGGGCATAGGCCACATTGCTGCCAGGATTCTCTGTTGTCCATCGCATGAGGTCCCCATCTTCTTGAGGACCACTTCCACAGGGTGCCTCTCCACCCCACAGGCACTGATGTGATCTGTGACATCCTGACACATCCTCCACTGCTGGGTCACAAGCAAGAAGTATACTGCAAGCCCAAGGGTACAAATTGACCAGGGTGTTCCTCAATGTAATCAGTGAGAATTGTTAGTTCGCCATCTGTAAAGCACCTCTTCCTTGGTGGCCCATTCTCCTTGACCTGTGCCTCTTCGTGGGGTGCTGCCTGTTCCTGCTCCAAAGGCTGGCCCCATCATGTTTAGCAGGTGAACCCTTCATCTGCCCTCTTCCCTGTTCTCGTCCTCTCCCTCTTCGTGGATTCGTCCCACTCATGGTGCAAACAGCATTCACAGCAAGGTACTCACAATGTTTGGGGCAGGGAAATCTGTGTCTTCCTCCCTAAATATCACCCCCTCCATGCATGTCAAGGAAATTCACATTGTACCCCATAAATATCTCTGCCTCTGTGCATGCAAGGAAGGGCAAATCATATACAGCATTATGCATGCATGCGCTCTGTGTGTGTTGCAGAAATTACACATATAGGGCCCTTCCTCTGATTTTGCCACTGTTGCCTCATGCGTGGAGTGTAGACACCGGTGCCTTGCTATAGCTCCTGTCTTGTGCCATATCTTGCCTCCTCCAGCCTTATTGTGCCTCTATACCTCAACATCTCCTGCTGCCTGGTAGTGTGCCACTGCCTGCTCACCAGTGGAACTGCCTTGGAGTGCCTGGTATTCCTCTTTAACCAAAAAAGTGACAGGTGTAAGGTTTTGAATTGATCTGAACCGCTGGCACTGCTCAAGGCAATCTTCCACACCGCCCTTTTTAGCCCGTCTGCTCCATTGCAAAAGTAGTCCGGCCATATGCAAATCAGTCAGGTGCTGCCATTAATGGGAGAAGCCCAGCCCAGCCTGAACTGTTAGGCCAGGTCCCCTCTTCACAGACACACCAGCAACCCCAGACAGGAAACCTCAGACATGTTTCGGCCTTATTGGGCCTCGTCAATGAGGTGAAGCTTGGTTCCTTATGGCACAGCGAGGAAGTGACCCAAGTCAGGGCATACCCTACCTCACACAGGGAGACAAACTATAATATAAAAGTGATGAGTGAAAGGTTTTGAATGAATCTGAACCACTGACACTGCTCTGGGCAACCTTCCACACCACCGTTTATTTCATCCCCTCTGGTATTCCTCCTTAGCCTGTTCCTTTGTGCCCCTCCTGTCAGGCTCTGTGGCCATCTCATCAGCCACATAAGGACTTCCACTCCTCAATACCAACAAAACCCCAAAGTACGTGTAGTCAGGGCCCACCTTCACTCCACCAGCCTCAGGCACACCATGTCCGGAACATTGACTAGCACCCCCAAGGTGTGACTAAGGTTTGCCAACTTCTCTGTGGCAGAAGATGGCCCAGTATGATGCCCTCTTCATCCCACAGAAGCAGCTTGGGAAGATCTGGCCATACATCACGGCTGCCATCAATGTGGAAAGGGTGGCAGTCCATACAGTGGACCATGCAAAGAAGCACTGGGACGACCTTAGGATCCAGAGCCAGGTGAAGGTGGACCTTGAGGAAGGTTCCTCATGGAGGGGCACTGTGCATGCTACCATCGAGTGCCACCCCTTCACCTCCGGATCCTGGAGAGGATCAACCCAGCCGTCCATGCCCAGGTCCTTCACCTGCAAGCACATGTCTAGGTTGCTGGTGATTACTCATAGGGTGTACATTTCTACAGATTTGGTATGATCTGCATGAGTATGCATGCCTTGATCAAGTTAATGCTTTCTACGACATGTGTGTTGTTTAATCCTTAAATGGCATGCAGCAACATGCCGATGTTGGAACTATGTAATGGCACACATCTGTGAGGTGGACAGGTGTAGGTATGAGCTCAGTTGCCAGATTGAGATGCTGGGGGCATGTGAGGTACATTCATGCATGCTCCTCTATAGGTTGTTACATTGTGTATGCTGACTGCATCATCTCCACTCAATATCTGAGAAGGACACATGTGTATGGATGTCTGGTCATGGCAATTTCTTGCATTTGACTGTCAAGATCTACCTTGTGACCTGTCAGGCCACTGAATGAGGGGGCATACATGGTATGTCATCATGAAATAGATTCATGTTGGGGGCAAAAGAATTGTTGCTTGACCTTCAGCAATGGGTGCATGCACGTGTTGATTGCTTTCATGTTGGACTGTCAGGGGTGCATGTTGGTAACTGTGGTAGGATTGTTGAACGGAAAATCATATCGTGCCTCCTATACTGTGTGAATATATGCATATTGGCCTAAGCCAAGCTGCTTATCAGCCACTTGCGAGGAAATCCGCATTGCAAGGTCTTGACCTTAGATCAGTGTAGCCGCCATTTTAGGTCTATCCGCCATTTTAGATTCTCTTTCTAAAGTCACCCTGTGTTCTAAGATGGTGGACAGTGTCATTCCGAATGTAACATGGCCGTCTTAACCTCTGTGTACAAACTAATGTGTAACTTGCCTGCAGGCCACATGTTAGGGTCATGAACTGAGACCTTGTCCTTCGTTGACCTGTGCATAGAGGATTACCTGCACCAACGAAGCTAATCCGCGAATACATGTTGAAAACAATATGTTCAAATACAGAAATGTGAACACTTGTTTAACTATATTGTTCAGAAATGTATGAGAAGTCTTAACGAGAAATCCTAAAACATACTGTTGCCATTATGATTTGTTAGTGAATGTATTAAAGATAAACCCTAAATGTATAGATGTTTGAACTCGGCACGAACCCTAGATCCGTGATGTATTAACTTGTATTAACTTGAAGGTGGGTTAAACATCATGTTTTGGACTGCATAAAAAGCACGATTATTCTAATGTTCAGTCCCACTCACTACGCACACCGACCAAGGGAGTTTGCTGTGTTGTACTGAGGGCCGATAGCTATCTGTTGCGTTGTCCTTTGTAACTGTTCAGTATAAAATATTTGTATTTTCCTTTGTAACCCGCGTTTGGTGTATTTCCTTTTGGGGTACTCAGCCTCGATATCTTCTTTTTGCTTTCACAGGGTGAAGATGTGCCTATTGTGCTATGGAAACATGTGACCAGGTGCCCTTTTCATGGCCCTGCCTCATGATACACTTGGGTCCCCGCTTCATTGTGATTCTGATGTAAAATGGGTTGTGTCAGGTGTGTGTGGCCAGTCTTCAATGTGCTATGTTCACATGTGCATGTCACATCATTATGACTTGTCCTTTTTAACGTTCAGTTGTGAGACTGGAATCTGTCAGATTTCCGAGCATCATACTGTTTGTGTGAGGCGGTTACTTGTTGACTAATTATGACAACATGCTACCGATGCACTTGGAGAGTACACATGCATTGGCACTTATGATTGATCCCCATGATCTGTGTTCCTTTTCCACAGTTACAGCATCTGGAGAAGAGGGTAAGAACTGTGCTGTGGTGCCACATCTCAGGGGCAAGTCCTCCAGATATAGGAGCAGACCCCAGGTGTTAGGCGGAAACCTGTGCAGTTCCCTCTGGGACCACTGCAAAAGATTTAGGACTACAGGTGTTGGCGGTGAACCCACTTGGTAGCAGTCTGTACCACACAGATTCACTTGGTAGCTGTGGCTGAGCAGTCAGACTTCTCTCAAGAAAAGTTGAGCAGTATGTGGAGTATACAACATAGGGCAATTCTTCGCAGCAAGACAAGCAAACACGCAACGAGGCTTAGTGTAAAGATAGTAAGGTATTTATTTATAACACAACATCTATGGAAAACACTAAAGCAAATCACGGCAAACAAATCAAACACAATTAATCTACGAAGTAGAAAACGATCAATCCCCCTAGCAAAATATCGACAACTCTAGGTTCTAAAGGTACCACTTATTTCCAGACAGAGGTGTATACCTCAACCTAGATGACACTCGAATATTAGTTAGGAAGGGAGAGAAAAAGATAGGCAGGTTATGAAATCAACACAGTTCAATCCTATGTGGATAAAATGCAAGGCAGGAAGGCAAGAATCACAATAGATCGTAAAGTTCAGAGGCCAGGCCCACTTGGAGAGAGGCAAGGCGCGATGTCCCAAAAAGTCTCTAGTGGAGATGCATTCAAGTCTTTATAGCAAATTGTTATCGGCAGATTGAACCAGTTCAGAACAAAGAATGAGCAAAGCTTGGAGGCGACCCAGCGGAACGGAGAGGATTAAGACACCTCACTCGAACCGAATGAAAGGGAAGCCAGGCGGACACGGTACCTTGTTGTGGAGGGCAGCTCCGGTGGGGGCAGTTGTTCCTGGTGGTGGATGCACATCGGGTCTTTGCCAAAAGTAGAGATGATCTCGTCGTCGAAGGAAAGTGAAGTCCGGTGCACCACCAGGGAAGAGACCAGCCGCGGAGTGCTCCGTCACAAGGCACCACCTTTTGGTCGCGGTACAGGGGTAGTGGCTATCCGGTTGCCGAGGTGCTCTGCACGGGCAATTCGACCACTGCGTCCTGAAGCGAATAAAAAGCGAAGGGGACTGGTTGTTCCCACCAGTCAGGGGAAGAGACTCTCCGGCAGGGAGATCTCCTCTGTCGTCAGGAAGTGGTGAGTCGGCTCAGCAGGGCTCCACCGGAGGTGTCGTCGTTGCAGGTCAGCTCAGCGTTACCCTCGTCGGATTCTTAGGTCCTGTGGCGACTTCTGAAGATCCAGTCCCAAAAGCCCTGCTTTTATGCAGAAGACCCCCATTCATTGAGCCTAGCTGTCAATCAACACATGCTAAGTGGTGAGCGGGAAGGCTCACCACCTGGGCCAATCACTCCAGAGTGCGACCTGAGTTGGCAAGGCAACTCGGTCCAGGGTGCCTAAACCCCCTCCCACACCCCTGAGGTAACCCAGACAGAATGGCAACACTTTGGAGGGTCTCTGTACAGAGGCCCGCCAAAAGTGGAACAAAAGGGCTCAACCTTTGGTTTAGGAGTCACAGAGACGAACACAGACGCCATTTTAAAACCGAGTTCTGGCAGAAAATACCACTCGATAAACTTATTTAAGATAAGTAGATCGGTGGTACGTCAGAGATAAAGGAGAAAAAGTATCAATCTCCAACAATGGGACGAATCCCATAGGGTTATGTTCGGGATCGAACATAACAAGTAGTTTCCACTGCCACCAGCCAAAACTCGACGAGGGGGGATGGGACAGTGCCCCCTCGAGTAACAGATCCAGGAGTAATCGAATTACCCCTACTAGTACGTCCACAATAAGATGGTTGGTACTAGTTCTGTTAGTAAATTTAGGTCTAGTAAAGCCAATGGTGACTTTACATACCCGGGGAGACAGTAGTCAGTCCCCGGGTATGGAGTCTATGGTGGGGGACCCGCTAGGGCGCCCCCGTGTTACGACACGTAGGGTGCGGTATAACACACATAGAAAAACATATGAGACCCTATGGAGTAAAAGACCCCATAGCCCATCGAACACATTGACATTTCAAAAGAATTACACACATACATGTCCAAGAGTGGGAGAAAAGAGTCTCACTCTTGGCAGGATGGAAAAAACAAACTCCAGAAATCCAGCAAAGCTGCTGGGGGACTCACTAGGTTAGGAAATTCAGCCTAAACAGAGAATTCTCCCTAACACTCGCCCCCCCAGACTAAGGGACAGGAGGATTTAATCCACTCCTGGATGAATCTCATACCTCTAGTCGATGACATACATCCTGGAGAGACCATCAGCATTTTGGTGGTGACACCCTGACCTGTGCTCAATGGTGAAATCAAACCCTTGCAGGCAGATCGACCATCTCAATAGTTTTGGGTTCTCCCCTTTCATTTGCATTAACCATCTCAAGGGTTGGTGGTCAGTCTGAATAACAAAAGTAGAACCATACAAGTACGGCCTAAACTTCTTCAGAGCCCACACGATAGCAAAGCACTCTCTTTCGATTGTTGCCCACCTTGTTTCAGGATCCTTCAGCTTGCGGCTGATGAAGCAAACGGGGTGCTCCCTACCTTTCCCATCCAGTTGACTGAGTACGGCACCTATCCCTACATTGGAAGCGTCTGTCTGCACAATGAAGTGTTGGCGGTAATCAGGAGCTCTGAGTACTGGGGCTTGGCAAAGAGCCTGTTTCAGGTTTTCAAAAGCCTGATTGCACTCCTCGTTCCATTTAACCTTTTTAGGAAATTTGGGCGAGGAGATGACATTCAGTGGAGAAGCTATGGTCCCATAGTTCTCTATGAAATTCCTGTAATACCCAGTGAGGCCTAGGAAGGCTCTCACCTGGGTTTGAGTAGTCGGTGTTGTCCAATTTTGCACAGCTTCAATCTTACTGAGCAAAGGCCTTATTTCTCCACCGCCTACCTCATGTCCAAGATAGACTACCTTACTCTGTCCAATTTGGCATTTACTTGCCTTTATGGTCAGATTGGCTCGTCCAAGAGCCTGCAAAACATCTCTCAGGTGGATTACATGTTCTTCCCAGGAATTGCTGAACACTGCGATGTCATCCAAGTATGCCATGCAGAAGTCCTCCATCCCATTCAGAACCTGGTTTACCATCCGTTGAAACGTAGCAGGTGCATTCTTCAGTCCGAAAGGCATTACCTTAAACTGGTATAAGCCAACAGGGGTAGAAAATGCAGTTTTCTCCTTGGCATGGTATGTCAGGGCTATTTGGCAATAGCCTGACGTCAAGTCAAATGTGCTGAGGAACTTGGCGGCGCCAAGTTTATCCACCAACTCATCTGTTCTTGGCAAAGGGTGGGCATCAGTCGTGGTGACTGCATTAAGAGCTCGATAATCCACGCAGAATCTAAGTTCTTTAGATTCGGCCTTTGGTACTAACACAACTGGGCTAGACCATGGACTAGTAGAGGGCTCTATTACCCCGAGATCAAGCATCTTGCTGACCTCACCTTTGATGTGGGTTCGTACGTTTTCTGACATGCGGTATCCTCTGCTTTTGACCGGCAGACAGTCACCAGTGAGTATGTCGTGCTGGCCCCAAGGGGTCAAGCCTGGTGAAAGCGAGAACAGAGAGGCAAACTGATTCAACATAGATTTGCACTCTTCTTGTTGCTCGGGTGTCAGATTGGAGGAGAGATTCACTCCTTCAATTTTTTTCATCTAAAGGTAAGCCTCTGAGGAGATCAGGAAGAGCTTCACTGTCTTCTTCTTCCTCGGATGATGCTAGAAGCAACGCTCCTACATCAGGTTGTGAGACATACGCTTTAAGTCGGTTGGTGTGAAAGACTGTCGGAGCCTCCTTGGGATTGCCCAAGTCCACCAGATAGTTAACCTCTCCGAGTTTACCCACTACTCGGTAGGGTCCCATCCACTTATCTTGCAAGGCCCTCTGCCTTGTTGGGATCATAACGAGAACGAGCTGGTCTTGAGCGAACTCAACCATGTTAGCCTTTTGATCGTGCCAGTGCTTGACCAATGCTTGTCCAGCTTTCAAGTTATCGCTTGCTTCCGTCATCATGTGCGACATTCTCTTCCGGAGACCTATCACGTAGTCAGTCACTCTGACTGGCTTGGGGGAAGGAGCACTCTCCAACCCCTCCTTAATCAGGGCCAATGGACCTCTGACGGGATGACAATAGAGAAGTTTGAAGGGAGGGTAACCTACTCCCTCCTGAGGGACTTCTCTATAAGCAAAGAGAAGGCATGGCAATAGAAGGTCCCACTTACGCTTAAGGGGTTCCTCTAGAGCTCCTATCATGCTCTTCATGGTTCGGTTGAACCGGTCTACCAACCCATTGGTTTGTGGGTGGTAAGCCGTTGAGAACTTGTAAGTTACTCCGCAGGTTTTCCACATGGCTTTCATGTAGTGGGACATAAAGTTTGACCCCCTGTCAGAGATTACTTCCTTAGGAAACCCGACCCTGGTAAAAATACCAAGGAGGGCCTTAGCCACAGCCGGAGCTGTAACAGTCCTCATAGGAATTGCCTCAGGATACCTAGTAGCATGGTCTACTACAACAAGTATAAACCTGTTGCCTGAGGAGGTTGGAGGATCAAGGGGACCAACGATGTCAATCCCTACTCTCTCAAATGGGACTCCCACAACCGGGAGAGGCACTAACAGTGCCAAGTTCTTGGATCCAACCTTACCAGAGATCTGGCAGGTATGGCAGCTCCTGCAGTGTTTTTCTACTTCGGCCCCCATCTTTGGCCAATAGAAGTAGAGCGAGAGCCTTTCCTTAGTCTTCTTGAAACTCAAGTGACCAGCCAAAGGAATCTTGTGGGCTAACTGCAAGAACTGTGGTCTGTTCTCTTGGGGTACTACAAGGCGTTTGTAGTCTCCAGGTGCAGACTCGGTCCGTTCACTGTAGAAGAGGCCATCTTCCCAGTGCAACCTGTATTTCCCAGGCTCTTGCCCTTCAGCCTGAGCTTCTGCCTGATGGCAAAGACCTTCCAGAGTTGGACATTCTCTCTGTCCCTTACTGAAGTCTGCCCTGCTGGGTCCACCTTCTGCCAGTAAAGACTGCAGCTCAGGATGGTCAACAGGATCCAGATCTCCAATGAGTTCCTGGCCTTCCTCAGAGTCTAATTCTACCACGCAGGGTTGTACCTCCCTCTCAGCCTCGGCTGGAGGTGGAGTTACGGGTGTCACGTTGGACAACCGCGGGGAAGTCCGTGTCGGCTGCACTGGAATGCTGGCGGCTGGTTTCGGGATAGAAGTCTTAGGTTTCCCCTTCGCTTCTGATTTCTTGGAGACAGCGGCCGACAATTCCAGTGGAGCAGGAGTGATTTCTTTCTTCATCATCTCCGGGAGAGTACCGCGCATGGTCCTCTCTCGTGCGGGTCTGGTTAGCTCCTGTAACCATTTACTAGGAGGTCTGGGAGTATGCGATACAACTCCGAGAGTTTTCAAATCGTTACCCAACAGTACGCGTCCTGGTACCTCACTCTGTATGCTGACAGGTATCTTCACAGTCATGTCGTTACACTGGATGAGAACTGGTAATTGGGGAAGCATCTGCACAGGCCCTCCAGCTAACTTGGTGAGGCGTTTGGGTGCCTTAGCAACATCCTCAGCCTGAAAAAACGATTTATCCACCACAGTTATGCTGGCCCCAGTATCCCTAATGGCAGGAGTCTCCTGACCATTCACCTGGACACTGTCCTTATAATACTCTTTAGTATTATCAGGGATAGAATTATAGACATCTAAATTCTGTTGTTCCCACAACCCCAGAGATACTAAAGAAACGCTGGCTGAGACTCCAATGGGTTTGTCAGCTAGCAGTAGAAAGTTTCCACTTGCCATTTGGACTTCCTCCTCTGGAGCGAAGGCTAAGGAGACAAGCTGGACCCCTGAAGGTTTACCCTTACATCTGGGATCTCCTTTCACGTGGTCAGTCGAGCCACAAACAAAGCATTTACCAAATGCTTTCTGGAATGGTGGCTTGTTCTGACCTCCTTCCGGTTTGGCACCAGAAGACACACTATTCTGCTGTGGTTTTCCCGGTGGCTTACCCTTCTGGTTTTGTTTGGGGCCCTCTTTGGAATGTGAGTTATTCGAATTCTCTTTTGAGTCTTTTTTAGGCTGTTTTCCCTCATCCTTTTTCTGAGTTGCCCCAGAATCCTTATGAGTAGCCCTGTTGGCAACCCACAAGTCAGCAGCCTTAGCTAGTGCCCTGGAATCCAACTCCTTCGAATCAGCCAAGTGCTGTCTGAGCTCAGGAGAACAGGCATCATAAATAGACTCCAACATAAAAAGATTTCTCATACCCTCTAAGTGTTCACCTTGTAACCCTTAATCCATCCCTCTAAGTTTTTCAACCCTTCACTCACCCAGGTAGCCCAAGGGGTACCATCATGCTTTTTGAGGGTTCTAAACCTCTTAAGATACTGGGAAGGCGTCTTCCAGAATCTAGCTATCAAAGCTAGTTTCACACTTTCGTAATCCGTCTTATCCACCTCCCCCAACTCCATTACCACATCAGTCGGAACAGGAGGGAGCCTAGAGAACAACCAGGGAAGCAACGCATTCCCGGTGATGTCCTGAAGCCCATGATTGTTTTCAAACAGTTTCAACCAATCCAACACATCCAATCTCGGTTCATACATACCCACTAATTCCTTCAGCATCCGGGGTCTTTTGGGACTGGAGCTCCTAGAGGAACCAGAGGAGAGAGAAGCATTTTCCATAGACAACTTTTTCATTTCTAACTCGTGATTAAGTTCTATTTCTCTGAGTCTTAACTCAGCTTGCTTCTGCTCAGCCTGGGCATTCATCCGTCTGAACTCGAGCTCTTGGTTTCGTTCAGATTGAGCCAAGAACCGTTTATATTCTAATTCGAGCTTCATTTTTTCAAGTTCAAAATAAGCAGGGTTACTTGTGGGACCTGGTATGGACCCCGTAGGCACAGCTGGTAAGGCAGGTAGAGGAGCGGGGGAGACAGTTTTGTTAGCCTCTCGGTCCTCGTCAGCCTCTTCATCGCTATTATCAGAATTACGATTCAGATCAACACCATTACTGTCGTCTACATTCGCTGGGGAGATTGGTTCCTCTGAACCAGTACCCAGACTTTGGTTCGCCAGCAATCTCTCTATTAGTTCTAACTTCTTGCCTCTTACAGAAAGATTCTCTTGCCTACAGAGAGCTCGCAAACTCTCAGTATTTTCACCTGACAAGGATTCTTGACTGTAAGTTTCCATCGTAGACATGTTTGTGAAAGTTGCTTTTTAGTGCTAAGCTTTGTGGTTAGTTATCCTACAGTGTCGAAAAAGCACTCTAAACTGTATACTCGATACAAATCCCACCGCTGTACACCAGTGTTAGGCGGAAACCTGTGCAGTTCCCCCTGGGACCACTGCAAAAGATTTAGGACTACAGGTGTTGGCGGTGAACCCACTTGGTAGCAGTCTGTACCACACAGATTCACTTGGTAGCTGTGGCTGAGCAGTCAGACTTCTCTCAAGAAAAGTTGAGCAGTATGTGGAGTATACAACATAGGGCAATTCTTCGCAGCAAGACAAGCAAACACGCAACGAGGCTTAGTGTAAAGATAGTAAGGTATTTATTTATAACACAACATCTATGGAAAACACTAAAGCAAATCATGGCAAACAAATCAAACACAATTAATCTACGAAGTAGAAAACGATCAATCCCCCTAGCAAAATATCGTCAACTCTAGGTTCTACCGGTACCACTTATTTCCAGACAGAGGTGTATACCTCAAGCTAGATGACACTCGAATATTAGTTAGGAAGGGAGAGAAAAAGATAGGCAGGTTATGAAATCAACACAGTTCAATCCTATGCGGATAAAATGCAAGGCAGGAAGGCAAGAATCACAATAGATCGTAAAGTTCAGAGGCCAGGCCCACTCGGAGAGAGGCAAGGCGCGATGTCCCAAAAAGTCTCTAGTGGAGATGCATTCAAGTCTTTATAGCAAATTGTTATCGGCAGATTGAACCAGTTCAGAACAAAGAATGAGCAAAGCTTGGAGGCGACCCAGCGGAACGGAGAGGATTAAGACGCCTCACTCGAACCAAACGAAAGGGAAGCCAGGCGGACACGGTACCTTGTTGTGGAGGGCAGCTCCGGCGGGGGCAGTTGTTCGTGGTGGTGGATGCACGTCGGGTCTTTGCCAAGAGTAGAGATGATCTCGTCGTCGAAGGAAAGTGAAGTCCGGTGCACCACCAGGGAAGAGACCAGCCGCGGAGTGCTCCGTCACAAGGCACCACCTTTTGGTCGCGGTACAGGGGTAGTGGCTATCCGGTTGCCGAGGTGCTCTGCACGGGCAATTCGACCACTGCGTCCTGAGGCGAATAAAAAGCGAAGGGGACTGGTTGTTCCCACCAGTCAGGGGAAGAGACTCTCCGGCAGGGAGATCTCCTCTGTCGTCGGGAAGTGGTGAGTCGGCTCAGCAGGGTTCCACCGGAGGTGTCGTCGTTGCAGGTCGGCTCAGCGTTACCCTTGTCGGATTCTTAGGTCCTGTGGCGACTTCTGAAGATCCAGTCCCAAAAGCCCTGCTTTTATGCAGAAGACCCCCATTCATTCAGCCTAGCTGTCAATCAACACATGCTAAGTGGTGAGCGGGAAGGCTCACCACCTGGGCCAATCACTCCAGAGTGCGACCTGAGTTGGCAAGGCAACTCGGTCCAGGGTGCCTAAACCCCCTCCCACACCCCTGAGGTAACCCAGACAGAATGGCACCACTTTGGAGGGTCTCTGTACAGAGGCCCGCCAAAAGTGGAACAAAAGGGCTCAACCTTTGGTTTAGGAGTCACAGAGACGAACACAGACGCCATTTTAAAACCGAGTTCTGGCAGAAAATACCACTCGATAAACTTATTTAAGATAAGTAGATCGGTGGTACGTCAGAGATAAATGAGAAAAAGTATCAATCTCCAACAATGGGACGAATCCCATAGGGTTATGTTCGGGATCGAACATAACAAGTAGTTTCCACTGCCACCAGCCAAAACTCGACGAGGGGGGACGGGACAGTGCCCCCTCGAGTAACAGATCCAGGAGTAATCGAATTACCCCTACTAGTACGTCCACAATAAGATGGTTGGTACTAGTTCTGTTAGTAAATTTAGGTCTAGTAAAGCCAATGGTGACTTTACATGCCCGGGGAGACAGTAGTCAGTCCCCGGGTATGGAGTCTATGGTGGGGGACCCGCTAGGGCGCCCCCGTGTTACGACACGTAGGGTGCGGTGTAACACACATAGAAAAACATATGAGACCCTATGGAGTAAAAGACCCCATAGCCCATCGAACACATTGACATTTCAAAGGAATTACACACATACATGTCCAAGAGTGGGAGAAAAGAGTCTCACTCTTGGCAGGATGGAAAAAACAAACTCCAGAAATCCAGCAAAGCTGCTGGGGGACTCACTAGGTTAGGAAATTCAGCCTAAACAGAGAATTCTCCCTAACACCAGGTATTTGTCAGGATTTTCAATCTTCTTCTCCTGGCGCAGAGGCAGCACAAACACCTGCCTCCCCGTAGGGTTTTGGTACCTGAGTTAGTGTTACTACAGGCCACCACAACCCTTTGGGGAAAGAGGGTTAGGGTTCGTAGAGTGGATAGGTAGGGGGTTTCAGGAACATCAGAAAGGGGGTTAGGTAACCTTGATGGACAGGTAGGGGGTGATTAGGGAAACATGCTCCTCGGCCCCTGCTTCTGAGCTGAAGATCTCCACCCTCACACTCCTGCACTCTGCACTCAAACCCTGTACACCTTGTGAGAGTGGGACTTTGCACTGGAGCCCTCTAACCAGAACACTGCCTCTTGCAGCACTAAAACATATACTGCCTTCACTTAATTCTTTAACTGTGCCCTCACATTACTTCATGTAAGGCTTCAACACTTCTCCCCACATTACATCATGCAGGCTTCAGGTTTTGCAGTATCACCAAGTGGATGGACAAAGCCCCCACATTACGTCATGCACGGAATGCCCCAAGTCATAAGAAACACATGAACACTTAGCTTCGTGTTTGTTGCGAGTTTTTGGGATTTTCTGGCCTTTTTCGTGCTGGTTGGGCCAAGCGCCGTCCCTTCAGCTTCGTTCACCACTGAAAGGATATAAATTAGTCAGATGGGTGTGCGTACACTCGCTCGCTCCCTCATAAGGTTAGTCCCATTCTCGAGCGTTCGGTCAGTCCGTGCCTTGAGCATGCTTCACCTAGTTCTAAAAACATATCACCAAGTTCTCAACACATAACTCCCCTTCATGCATGCGCTGCCCATGCCGGGTTGATTAGAAAGCCTGCGTGCGTATCAGTATGCAGTTTGAAGTTCCGATCATGCTCCGGTTATGCGCTACTGTTAGTAACACTGGGGGGGGCTCCTCCCGCCAACTGCTGCGCATGTAAAACTGAGAGCGGTACTTATCTCATTTGTCACGTGGAGCCTGGGGTTCTCTGCAGGCAGGCGAATGCCCCGTGTAGGAGTGCCACTGGGAGCTTTGGAAAACATGTCCTTCCTAGTTGCTGGTCGGAATTGTGAGACAGCGCTTGCAGGCCGCGGCTCGCCCATGAGCGGTTGTGCGGGCATGGCCAGGGACGTGGCTATCTTCTCCCCAGCAGGCTTGTGCTGCAAATGGCCTGCTGGGTAGTGTAGTCTTTGGTCTGTTCTCCACCCTTGCGCTTCAGATTTACAAAAGCGGCGGAGAACACGCCTGGAGTATAGTGTTGGATGTCACAGTGCCTCCCTCCTCCCCTCAACACCCACCACAGGAATTACCAAGCCCACTCCTGCCTGAGACCTAACAGTATTCCCAATTGTATCCACCTCCTCTGAAGGTGATGTGCTTGGGGGATCTATTCATTGCAATGGCAATGCTGCTGAGGCGGAGGCACAGGATTCCATCATCATGGTGGGTACCTCAGCAGCAGAAGGACACAGTGGTAATGGTGGTGACATTACCACACAGGGGCTCAAAGACATGTAGTGGAGGGGTCAGAACAACCTCCTGTCCCAAGGCCATCTGCTGCAACAATGCCCACCATCACTAACACCTCCACCCAGACAGAGCCCTCACATCTGGCTTATTTGGCCATCCAGGATGCAGTGCTGCCACCACTGATGTGTGGCTAGTGGCGTCTACGCATGATGCTGTGCAAGCAGCTCATGAGCTGCTTGCAGAGTATCTTGGGCAGATGGGACACCTCTTGTCCTATCTGGCAGCAGCAGTGCTTTCTGGTGGCTGGTTTGGACAGGCCACTGCAATGACCCCTTTCTCGTCCTCATCTGTGCCCCAGTTAACCTCAACGGTGGCCTCCATGCCAGCAACCAACATCGCCTCTACGGTCCTTGTCCTGACATCAGCCATTCCGGATGTGCATGTGTCCCTGGTGGAGGTGAACGTCTATACTGTGGCAGATGAGGTGGTCACTGAGCCCGCCCAGGAACATACAGGGTAACAGGCTGTGGAGGACCAGCAGGAACTTAATGGCAGTGCAGGTGCTATACTCCCCTAATGCAGACAGTCATCCAGTCAGAGTACATTCACCACAGACACATTGCCAGTGCAAGTGAGGCAGGAGGCACAATGGTGCCTACAGGCATTGGTGTCATTTGTGAGGTAGCAGGACAAGGAGAGGCAATGGGCACATGAGGTGTCAATTGCCAGGGCCGAGGTGACAGAGAGTTTGGCAAGGGCTGCCATCCTGGAGGATTATTGCCGGGCAGTAGAGGAGATTGAGTCTCGGATGAGGGAATCCCTGCAAGCCCTTCAAGAAACAACAGAGGACCGCCTACAAGAAGAAGAGGCATAGGGTGAATCGGCCTTGGCTTAGGCATTGTCAGAGATTTCCAAGGACCTGCACACTGACTCATGTATATAGTTCACTAGTTGCAGTTTTCCTTTCTGTATTCTTTTTTTATAGATCATCAAAAAAGGAAGAAGTGTTGCTATGCCGGGGGTAAAGAGCTAAAGTGGGGGTCATTTGATTCCTAGGCCTCCCCTGAGTAGCTCTATGTATAAGCAATAAATGCTAGGGTCAATTTTTTGAGAAAATAAATCCTCTTAGTACAATATATGAGATACAACCGTGAGGCATTTTTCACATAACAAACGTTTTTTAATATATATAATATAATATATGTCAAGCATTAGACGAGTGAAAAATCAACAAAGAACTAACAGAGAAAAAGCAACAACAAAACTTTTTCGTGAGTCTTCAAACATATAAAACAAATTGGTGCGGTGTGGCACACACCTAAATTCGATCTGTTATTTCATCATAGAAAGAAATGCATTAAAGTCAAAAGCGGTGGTGTCCAAAGAGCAACAGATATGTAGAGCGGTAAAGATTTGGAAAACTGAAAAGATATAACCGGAAATACGGTTAATGTTGGCAGCAAAGTGGTAGGACCTGGGTATGTCTATCTGTCCTGCCAGGGTCTCGGGGAGAATTCTATCCAAGACAAACACCCTTTTGTTGTGCTGCTCTAATCAAGGAGTCTATCCTTAATGTTCCCAGTGTGAAGATCTGGAAAAATAAACTCAAGACAGAAATGGCCTGGGATTATTGTTCAGGTATATCGTCTGTTTCCAAGGTATTCTTTTTTTATAGACAATTATTCTCCTTTCATATTTGTAAATAGTTTGTCTATAATACATGGTTCATTTATGAATCAACCATACGGTTTGGTGTTTCTTTGTCCTTGTGCACCTTTATTTTGAACATGTAAGTATCTCCTATGGCTGTCATGTGTATTTAGGGCACACTCTATGGGCCATGCTCGTACTAGGCTGTTTGCTGGGGTGTGTGCGTGATGTTTAGTATCATGCATTCATGGTCATGTTCCGTACGTGGGCTATTGTAGATGTGGGGAGCTGACATGTTTTGAGAATCACATTTCACATCTTGTCATGTGCATCTGTTGCTTGCCTACTTCTGTGCTTTGCATTACAGGTATGTTGACCAATAATGTAGATTCTATTCTATTCTATTCTATTCTATTCTATTCTATTCTATTCTATTCTATTCTATTCTATATATTTTGTGTATAGTACCTCACACCCGAACGCCTCAGGGCACTGAGAAGACTAAACAACAAAAAACATAGAGGCAAGATAATTGCTACGATCTGAGGAATCAATCTATACCCTCATCAAAAAAAAAAGTTTCTATTAATTTTACATGTTGTGCGTGTGTGTTTGATACATGTGTACTGTAGTTGACATTGCACTTCATTTGTGAATAATTTCAATGGTGTTGAGTAATGTTGGGGATTACTTGAGGTAGGCATGGTAGCAAAAAACATGAAAAGAACATGTATAAAATGAATGCACAAGTGATTTAGCGCCTATATAATTCTGCAAGGATCTATGTCCTTAATGAAACACCTAGGTTTAAAGTCTCTGGTGCATAAGCTTTTATGGAATGCATCTTTTATTCCAGATGCCTAGTGAGTTCCAGCGGTCATGGATCTGTCTATTCTAATAGATTTTACCAAAAAGGCAAATAATCCTATTAGACATGAGCCAACGTAGCAGGGGGTAAATATTAGGTTTGACGTAACAGGGGGTAAATATTAGGTTTCACCACCAAATGTGTTTGAATCACATAAACAGTATCAATCGAGACCCCCAAACAGTAGGTTCATTCGTCTCCCTTGCACAAAATTGACATTTCGGCGGCAATAATATCCATCTTGGAAATGCATCAGATGGATATGTATGTATAAATGATAGCCGCCTTCATCAGGGCGATTAAGCGGCCCCACAGAAAGCTTGTGGAAGAACTCTCTGAATGGGGCAGGCTCCCTGGTCGGGAATGCGCAGTGATCAGAACTGTTCTTCAAAGTTGAAGGTAGGACGTCCTCGCTGACCTGGAATGAGGTGAGTTCACTTCTAGAGTATCGTGGAATCCTCCATTCATTGGGAGTTAGAGCGAAACTCTACTCTGGTCAGAGTGCCAGAGAGGGAGAATGGAGTCTCGAGTAACACAGCATATGGTGACCCCTCAGGGAACTCAAGGGGGCTGTCCTGTGTCCTGACCTCCAGCGGGACTGGTTGCGTGCCGTGATGCACGCCTGTGCTCGTGGTTTCCTTGTAGAGCAAAGTGCTGTGTGAGCCCGAGGTGCTGGTCGGTGCTAGGGAGCCGGGTGGAGAGCCTCAGCAGTGTTGTTAATTCCTTGTGTGGGGTACTGAATGTTTGGTGTCGGAGTCTCAGTTATAGTTGGGAATGTTTTTGATTGTGTGTCTAACAGTGTCAATGTGGGGATACATTTGGTGTTGAGTGAGATATTTGATGATGCTGTTTTGGGTCTCTGATTGGGGATAGGTACTTATTTCTTCATGTGTCTTGCCAGATGTTCCACAGAGTAGAGATGTTTGAGGAATCTGGTGACAGCTCATTCACCTCTGCCCATTCACTTCTCGAGGTTCGGTTTATTGTATGTTGTGTTCCTTTGCGGTACCATTGCTGTTTAGATGTCCCTTTGGCACTTGCTTGTCCATGTGGATGTGCTCACACTTTGAAAACAGGAATAGCTTATTGGCATTGGGGATGGCAAGAAGGCATGTGGTCTCACTCTGGATCACTGCTACACGCATCACATATGGAATATGCCACCTGTAAATCATGGGACTAAAGTATTTGTTTACACATTTTTTATGGACATTTGTTTTATTACAAACCTCTGTATAAGAAAGAGAAAACATTAAAAAAGAATCTGTTTTAAAAAAATATATATATTTATATGGTTTATTCATACCTTTACAAAACATCAAAGACAAGTATAAAAATTTTAAAGTTCACAAAGATCAAAGAAAACAGATTCCAAGTCATCTGCACCATTAATACAAACAAAGTAAAGATGAAAAATATAGTAAAAAGAAAACGAAAATAATGAATACATTAGTAATTATACCCAAACTTTACATACAATTGTTTCCAACTCATTGAATACTACAAATGCAAAAAACATTATAATAAATTATACCTGGAAGATAAAACAAATATGAACCTACAGAATGGGCAAAAGCAGAAAGACAAAAAAAAACAAAAAAACTTTGCTCTATGTTATAGATTTAAGCTTGTGATAAATCTGGATAAAGCTAAGGCCTCATGAATAGTTTGAATGTTCAGACATTGTTTCCATGCCAGCTCCTCTTCATATGTAATGGAGTTGACATTTAGGGGATCCAGGTATTTAACCCTAATTGGATGTGGATGTAATGTCACACACTGCATAACCAGATGTTTTAAAGGCTCCTCATTTGTCAGGCAAAAGCTGCATCTAGCTATGTCTGCCAAAATCAGCCCTCTTCTGACTAAGATGTCTCTAGTGGGAAGAACATTCCATCTAGCCCTAAGGACAATACCTCGATATTGTCTATCCAGACATTGTAAAATGACCTTGGTGGGGGAGCTACAGGCTCTATGTTCATGACTCAAATGCAGTAAAGAGGGATATGAGTGAAATTTGTCAACAGTTTGACACCAATCAAAATTAAATAATGCACGTTTTACAGACATAGGGTTAGAAATCAAGGTCTCAATGGACATCCCAGTCTCCTCAAGTATGGCCTCTTATTGATCCCTTAGAGAAATCAGTGTGTACGAGAAATCCAGGTTCCAATCCAACAGATGGTACAGTGTGTTTGGCACACCAGTTTTAATTTTTGAGTACTGGGCTATACAAGCCCACTGTACCCGTGCCAACATCGATACAACACCCAATTCAAACCTGATTGCAGAGATCGGGATCGCATTCGGCATACCCAGCAATCTTCTCCAGATGCGGCCCTCTATGCGATTCAGTGTATCACTCACTCTCTGAGAAAGCAATTCCAGGCCATAAATTAATTTAGGTATGATTTTACTCTCATAGAATATCAGGGCGGGTTTCAAAGAAATCTTACCAAACTTTCGGTCAATCCTGATCACCTGCCCTTCTATCAGTTTTACCTTATGTAAGATAGGCTCAATTAATACCTTAGAGCCAGTATAAGCAGAAAAATGTAAACCCAAATATCGCACTGACTCAACCAGTTTCAGAGGAATCTCACCCAGCTTACCGATGTAGCCAGAAGTCTTTACCCTCGCTTTCCTAAAAGACAGAATTTTAGTTTTAGAAGGATTGATTGTTAACCCATTGGTTTTAGCATATGCTTCAAAGTTATTAAGAGACCGTTGCAGCCCCACCTTGGTGTTATCAAAGATCAATAACTCATTGGCATATACAAGCCAAATCATTTTATCCTTGCTGATCTTAGGGGCAGGGAGTCCTTCTTTAATTAGCGAGATGGCTACATCTGAAAAATATTTGTTGAACAGCCAGGGTGCTAATTGCGCAACCCTGTCTGACCCCCTGAAAAGATCTAATTATCCTCGAGAGATCTCCCCCTTGATTCAAGAGAATCCGAACCCCAACATTTTCATAGACCCTTCTTATTAACCTCAAGAGCCCTGCAGGTAGGCCCCAACTAGCTAGTTTTAGCCATAATCTGCCTCGGTTGACCCGGTCGAACGTGGCCGTCAGGTCGATTTAGGCCATATACGTGCAGCCCCCTGCTGTCAACCATGCCGCCTTTTGCACACACTTCAGGGCAAGCCCGTTAATATTGGTTGAGCGGCCCCTTCTAAAACCCGTCTGGAATTGATCTAGCGGGTGACACCTGTGAGCCCACTCCTACAAGTGTGACAGCAGGAAAGAAGAAAAGATCTTGCAGTCTGCATCAATTAATGAAATCGGACGATAATTCGCCAGATCAGTCTTGCTGCCACAATTGAAGAGTGGGACAACATGAGCTGTGTTCCAAGATATGGGGCTTACCCCCAAGGACAATACATCAATGAACTCCAGGCGTAACAGCTGGGCCCATAAATTTGGATTGTCCTTAACGGTGTTATTTGTGAGGCCGTTTGGACCCGGGGCCCTTGAACGCTTACATCTGGAGATCAGTTTTAAGATGGTTTCTAATTCAACTTGGGGATTCCTCTCTAGTCAGGTCCAAAAACCAGCGGGGGGTCAATGGAGGATTTCCCAAATCTTCTCTCCAAGCACTCATCCAGTCTTGTTCTGATATCGAGTTCGACTGACAGGTTGTATAATTTGGGTCCTGCCCATTACTTCTGCCGCAATTAGGGTCCCAAGCATCTTTTCTGCGTTGTTCTGAAACATTACAGATTTGATAGACTTGCAGTCGTTTTTATATGATTGCTTTAGTTTCCCAATTAGCTTTCTACGAGCAACCTCGTCCTGGGTGGTGCGCTGAATCTGCTTCACTGATCTTCGTAAGATCTTTTTTGTGGATGCAACATCGGCATTATAGCAGTGGGCATGCCTAACTTGACCGGGGCCAGTTGCTCTCATCTTATCAGTCATTTCACCTACAAACAACTGGAACTCGGATGCATTGAAATTTTGGAGTTTCCAATCATAAATCGAGCGATTCAGTACATGATATATATGGGAGTTCAAAGAACGAATGTTCGGGTCAGTCCATTTAACAGCATTACGCCCAGGCTTGGTGATCATTTGTAATTTTTGCCCACATTTCCTAATATTAAGAACCCAATTAAATTGTGCCGTAAGAATGCAGTGATCATTCTAATCATTTTTAAATATTTCAAATGCCAGGCAAGAGTTCATAAGGGAAGTGTCTACACAAATATAATCAACCAAGGATGAGCTGTCCCCTCTGTGCCATGTATTCCATTCACTGAAGTTCTGTAGTTCAGTGGTTTTTTCCCACCAGTGGGAACAGCCTCCTACCGCCCAAACCTGTTCTCCACTTCTGTCCATCCACTTGCTTCTCTGAGTTACCCCCAAGGATCTCTTCCAGCTCTCATAATTTGTGAGAATGATCACAATCTGCAGAACCTGGTTTCAATTCATCAGAGTTACAGCCATTTAAATTAAAAGACAATCTCACCATAAAAACATTCCAGAAAACTCAGGTTCCAATATCTCCAGACAAAATTAAGAGAAATTGCCATTGTCAAAGTGGAACAGAAGCCAAAACGGTCGAGGAAAACATCATCTCACACTGTTATAAGTTAGCTTCAGATCCTATTACTCTGCCTCTTGTTTCCATTATATGGGGATATGATTTAGGCTAATTTAGTTGGTGTAGTTATTCACCCAAAAATGTCATAAGGGTGAAAGTTATCTATAGATTTTCACCCGCTAAAAACAATCTCCACCAATCAGCCACCTCATATGATCAATTCCTTTCAATAAATTTGCTTATATATCTGGTTCTCTTATTGGCTAAGCTTGGGCAAAACATTGTATTGTGTTTTAGGGTCTCTATGACGTTGTCATTCAGACAAAATCTTCAAGAGCGTTTTCTATCCCCTTTCTTGTAGAATGACATAATTTGTTTTGTAGGGAGTATGTTTAATGGGAACCTCAGTAGCGGTTCCTCATGTTTTGACTGGGATATCTCACTAGATAATTAGGTATAACATACCTTACCTGCTATTCCTGGATCCAATGTTCATTTTTTAATTTCAACAGTCTGATCCAGTCCTGTTCCCAAAATGTCCTTTTCACTTTGTTGGGGTTCTCAAGTAAGATGTCTTTATCTATACCCAATCTATTTAGGATAGTCAGAAATTTTTCTCTCCCGATGTTTAACAAAAGAGAGCCTTTACCATGCATTTTGTTAGACACAATCAAGTGGGGGGCCACTGAAAGACACATTATGCATTTCCGAAAAAGGCTCAAGGTTTTCCATACAGTTTTGCATATAGTGAGATTGAGCCCAGGTCAAATCTTATCATGAAAATAGGGAAACCAGTAGGGAGACGTAAAGTCCTCTGCCAAAAGATACCCTCCAGAGTAGCCCAAGTTTTCCACGTACTAAACAAGAAGGCCTCTGCTGCCTATGTAATTATAGGCGTAACTTTTGATTTGACAAGTGTTAATACCTGGATGATCGAGAATTTCCCATATTTCTTTTTAAATACAGGAGCCTTGAATTGCAAGGTTCTTCATTTTCCCATGTAGTTCTCGATGGCGGAAGGTGTCGTTCACGCTGAACTCTATATGTGCCCATGGTATCATATTGAGAAGACCTCAGTCAGTTTCTGGTCTCCCAGGTACGATTTAAATGACTTAGATCTCGGGCACCTAATCGATTTCAACACCAGAATATCTGTTTTTGCACCATTTATCTTTAAACCGTTTTTGTTCATGTATTCATTTTGGGTGTTCAAACTGCGTTGGAGGCCTCTGGGAGTCTGGTCAGTCAAGACCAGATCATCTGCATAAAGCATCCACGCTAGCTTTTGATCACCCATTATCAGGGGAAATGATCTGATGCAGTTTAAGTGGTGTTTCGCCAGATCTGATAAAAATTGATTAAAAAGGGTCGTCCCAAAGGGCAGCCTGCTTCAACCCCTGAAACATGCATATTTTTTAATCAGGAGACCCTGTGAGTTAAGTCTTATCTGGATCTTGTTGTCAGTATATAAGGATTTCATTGCCAACAAAAGGTCGATGGGTATCCCTATGATTGTAGCTTTGCCCATAAAAGCTCTCTGTTCATGCGATCAAACACTTTTTCAGGTCTATAAAGGCCAAACAGATATGCCTTTCAAGGTTTTGAGTAGAATCAGATTGAGGTCCGTTCTGACAACCTTGACAAAACATGTCTGTCATGGGCCGAATCTTTTGCTGTCCTTGATCCATATTTGGAGATGGGATAAAAGCAAAGCTGCAAATAATTTCCCAATACATCCAGGAGCGTGATCGGCCGATAATTAGCGGAATCCATTCTGTTACACCTCTTAAATATTGGGCTTATAATAGCACATCTCCAAGAATCAGGGACTTCCCCCTGCTTCATTACCTGAGTAAAGAATTTACCAATAAAGGCACTCGAAAATCTCTGGGTATTTATTTATCATATCATTGGTAAGGCCGTCTAGGCCAGGTACCCTGGATGGATTGGACTTCCTGATCAATATTTCTAGGTCAAGCTGATTGAATTCAAATAACCCAGATTTTTTTGTTTTTATTGACGCTTGGTCGTTACCCGCTCCTGGTTAAGCATAAAGGTTTCCTTAAAATGTTACCCATGCATCTTCTGTCACCACGTTGGTGAAATCATCAGATTGAGAATTAGTATGGTCATAATTAGCTGCCATAGGGACCTTGAATATTTTTTTTTTCCATTGATTCTGCATCAGCCTGTAGCCTTGCGGCCTTGTGCGCCAAAAGCCAATTTTTATATTTTTGTTTTCTTTTTCTTATTAATTCACCTCTTATTTCGTTATTGGCATATTTAAGTTTGCGGAGATTGTCCTGCAGTTGTTTTCTTTCTGATGTAATCCGCCTGTCATATGTGTGTTTTGGGGTCCTGTTTGGTTTGGAGCCCTTTTTAACATTTACCCTAAACTCTAGTAATAGGGGGCTATTGTTTGTCTCCTGTAAGTTAGTTTCCACCTTCTCGTTAAATTTGCACAACAACCTTTTTATGTCTGCCACAGCCATCCGAAGGCGGTTTTCAGCTTGTGAAATGCTCACTTATGTTAACCATACTGTGTTGTTATTTTAGAGACCCATAACCATGACAATTTTATCAATTTGTGTTCACTATTCCTTTTTGGTATGTTGCTTGATGCATAGAAATAGTCCAGTACTCTAGAGGACATTCCGTTTGACCACGTTGGCTGACTCAGAATATCCCCCGGAGTCTGGCACCATTGCTTTAATCTTTTCTTTTCCTGGCCTATGGGTTCACTCAGATCGTCTGTAGTTTTTACAGTTTTATCAATACAGCCTATGTTTAAATCACCACAGATGAATATAAATGTATTGTTAAATTGTAGGGAGAAGGAGTCAATGACCGTCATCATTGAGTCAATCATGAGTTCACTACTGATACTTTTAGGGTTCCAATATACATTCATAATCAGCAGCCATTTTACTTCTTCCACCACGTCATTGTTCGTTTTTTGCAGAATAAAAACTATGTAAACGGGTTTAAATTTCATGTTTCTACTACAGTAAGTGCCAAGCTGTTTTTTATCGAAGTCAGGAGACCTGCAGATGGCTGACCCTTATTACTCTTGTGTGCCAGGTTCAGATGGGCCCAATAACCATCTAGTGCCAAAGAATAATGGGCCAAGTCTCTTGGAGGCATAGTCTATCAAAATCCCATAGCAGAAAATCAGTTTCATCAGGCAAATCGCAGAATCCTCTGGTATTCAAAGAGCCCATCCTCCACTTGTCATCGTTGTTGGCCTTTGTTTGTTATTTTATATTGGTGATTTTATGGAATTTCATCACTGGACCTGCTGTGACACGTCCGTCACAGTATTAGGCTGTTGGTTGGCACAGCTGAAACTAATTTTGAGGGAAGTATTACTGGAGTCATTAACAGTGACGGATTATCCAAGTCCAGGTGCACTAAGTTTCCTTGCGTGACATGCCCTTTAAGGATCTTAGGCGGAATCCTCAACAGTGAATCTTTTTTCCGGTTAAGTTCCCAATGGGGATTTCTCCCTGTGTTCACCTGTTGAGATGTGTCCACCTCTTTTTTCCCGTGGTTGTGGCCCTCATAGCAATCCACGTCAATTTTGTTGTTGTGAGTGGTCAGGGGAAACCTCCTCAGACCTACACTCTCAATTGTTTATAGAGATATTCGAGAAATCCTGTATTTTAGTTGCTGGCACTTCCGAAAGATCAAATCCCAGTGGTAGTAATGCGGTGCAAGCCTCCATCAGCGCATTATTCGATGCTAAATGTAAGATCACTCTATCAGTTCAGATACAAATTCAAAAATCTTGATATCTTCTATAGATACAAATCTGAGCTTTGGCATATGATGAAATAATTTGAAAACATTAAAGCGGTTTAATATTAAGCTGTCCTCTGATGAAATCAACAGCTCCAGTAGGAGTGAAGAGGAATTCAAATCATCTCTGGGTAAAGTTAAGGGTACCTTATAGAACAAAATCCCACAGGGTTCAGCTCAGCGGCATTCGTCCAGACATGTGCTGGTATGTTTTTTTTTTTTTTGTGCATATAGTTATAAAACCTTTACACAGACCACAGATATACATATAGAGATATACTGTGCAACAACTATTCATATACAAAAATAAACATGCATATTCATTATAAAATACACAAAATCACAGATAGCAGTTTAAAAAACAAAAATATAGGTAGAATTTCTTAAATTCATCAACATACATAAAATATCACATAGGATTTCAATTAATGGAAAAGGAAATTCATTATATATAGAGACTAATTAATATTAATAGGCCATAATAAAGAAAATCAGGGAGACAGCCTGCATTGAACATCATTACATCAGACAGATGATCCAAGATCTACTACTAATTTGACATCCTCTTCAAATTTCAGCAAGTATTTATTAGCACTCTTCTAGACCTGTGTAATGGCAATGGTGGGCCCTTTACTGTAGCCAGACAGACACTTCAACCAAAGGTTTGTACTGGTGATGTTCTCAAGATTAGCAGCAAACTTGGTAAAATACCTTTCGTACACAGATCTGATCATTGGGCAGCGAGTCAGGACATGTCTAGCCGATTCCATGGAATTAACAATGAAACATAACGTAAATGTCCTTTTCTCAACCGGATTACCAACCCAGGCCCCCTTTTTCGCAAGAATATCCAGACAATTAAGTCGTATATTCAGGAATATTCTCTGTGTAGCAGGAGAGGGCAAAAGCATCAGATACATTTGAGGCGGTTTGTATTCAAAAGACATCTCGAGAAAGAGCCCAATGATCTCATACTTGCCACCTTTTTGTGGCTCATTACCCTTCCCATTTCTCCAAACACATTTTAATGGATTTAAGCATAGCTCCTTCACTATACTCCCAGCACGGGGTCCAGCCTATTTTCTCAAAAAATGTAAAGGTTTTTATCCTTACATTTATTCAGTGGCCCAGTTTTCCCACCCTCCAAAAAAACTTGGAGTATGAACAGGAGGGAATCTGGGTGGGCAAATGTAATCTTAACATACAATTTAGCACTATTAAATTCAATAAGAACAGACAAGGAGATCAAACCCATCTCTAAATGGACTGCCTGAATAGGAGTGTAATTGGTAAACCGCAATATTCTTCTCCAAATTATATGCTCAATAAGATCAGCCCATGCAGTCCAGTCCGAATATGATGTCTCAAGTGCATAGAGAAAAGCAGCAGAAAGTTTCAGTTTATAGATATTAAGGATGCCCAAAAGACTATACCCTGCAGTTCGCTTAGAAAACGACATTACAGCAGTCATGATGGACAATGGGCCTCATTACACGGTAGGCGCTAAAAAATGTGATTTACCGTCATGGCGCTATTAGCGTGTCCGCCATCGTAGGAGACCGCTAATAGCGTTCCATTACGAGTTAGCGGACACGCGCATAGGGCCATGCCGGTAAATGACCCTACCGCCATGGCGCAAAAGCACCTTACCGGCTCCGACCAAAGTGCTGATAGCACCTCTGCCCTCATGCTGCACGCTATTAGCGGTCACCGCTGTTAGCGGTCACTGCTATTAGCGGTCACCGTAAAACACCGGAACCGGAAATAGCGTCATCGCACCGGAACGGGAAAGAGCCCGGCGGCCATCTTTAAAAACACAATCCATTGCCATCCCCTGCACTCAGGACCTGCAGCAACACCACGACTGGCAAAACCACATCCCACAAGAACAAACAATGCCCAAGGCCCTAAAGAAAGCCGATGCGCGCCAGCGCAAAGAACGCTTCTCAAACGAGGAATTGAAAATGCTGGCAGACACCCTGGCTGCAAATGCAGACGTAGTGTTCGCTAGCGACATGCGGCGCCCGGCACTCCTGAGAAAAAAGGAAATCTGGGCTGAGGTGGCGCAGAAAGTCAGTGCGGTGGGCTCCACCCCCCGCACCGTAAAGGACGTGCGCAAGCGGTGGGATGATCTGTGCCTCCGTGTACGCAGCATTTTATCGGCCAACAGGAATCTGGCCATGGGCACAGGAGGCGGAGGTGGATCCCCGATGAAAATGCAGGAGTGGGAGGAGACATGTGCCAGCACCATTGGCATAGAATCCATCGAGGGAGTGGGCCGAATGGAGTGTGGTGTGGCAACAACGTCAGACGGAGGTGAGTGACCACGCAAAACACAGCAATGCCAAGCATGAGTCCCTCCCCCAAATGTGAATTGGGAATCAGCTAATGGATGGGGTCATCACACACACATGTACACAACCCTGCATATATGCCCTGCACATCCCCACACAACCACATGCATGCAGCACCTCACACACGTGTCACCCTGACACATGTCCGGATGACCCACCCATCTGGCCAACAACCTGCAGGCCCAAACTAGATGTCCAAATCCAAAGAACTGCAGCAACAACAACATATGCATGATGCACGTTGACCCATCACTGATGTTATCCCTGTCTTGCTCCCCCACAGGGTCACAATCTGACAGTGAGGAGCTGGACTCTGCAACGCAGTCCCCACCACCCAAAAAGCAGGCCAAGGGAAAGGATGCAGGCACCAGGCCCAGTACATCGAGGGGCACTGGGATATCTGGAGTGGCCCAGCGTTCAAAAGCCACCCACGCAACGACCACACCAAGGGTCGAAATGCCATCCGACACTGTGGCAGCACCCTAACCACCCACCCCACCACTCTGGAGCCAGTGCCAGAAGGCACGCCGTCCGCAGCCAATAGCTCCGTCGGGGAAGCAGCAGCCACGGCACCTATGAGTGATGTGGACGACCCATGTCTGACACCGGAAGGGCAGCGTACACCCAGCACCCAGCTGTCCCCACTCCACAGCCCATGCAACACATCCAATGGCAGCATCCATGAGGTGCATGCCGGAGATGCAATGGATGGGTCATTCAGTCCCGTGGCGAGCTCACCTGATGTTGGCCACATGCAGCAAGCTGCGCCGAGGAGTAACAGGGGCAGGGCCGCAGACGACACCATGAGCCTGATACGCCAGCGCCAGGAGGAGCTCAATGCCCTGGTTGCCCGGCAAGTGAGCGAGGCTGCCTCGACCAGGGAGGAGATCCGGGTGTTGTCAAGGGACATGAAAGCTGCCATGGACAGCAACACGACGCGCCTATGTGACGAGATGGCCGCTGTGAGGCAGGTCCTAACGCGCATTGCTGAGGCGATGGAGGACATGCGTCACTCACAGGGAGCAGATCAACCAGCCACCCCCTCGTCTACTAGCTCCGACCAGACAACCATCCTGCGCAGGTCCAGCCGGTCCTTGCGGCGGTCAGACTCACAACCCCCCAATGGTGGTAGTGGAGGAGGGAAGTAGGGCCAGCCTGTCCCTGTTGACACTTGGGAACTAATGCAGCACTGATGTGCACACCATGTTCGGTGGAGTTGTGGGGGGAGGGGGGTGAGGGTGTTCGGTGGAGTTGTGGGGGGAGGGGGGTGAGGGTGTTCGGTGGAGTTGTGGGGGGAGGGGGGTGAGGGTGTTTGGGGGAGTTGTGGGGGGAGGGGGGTGAGGGTGTTTGGGGGAGTTGTGGGGGGAGGGGGGTGAGGGTGTTTGGGGAAGTTGTGGGGGGAGGGGGGTGAGGGTTGTTGGGGTGGAGGGTACATGCACGTTTGAATGTCATAATGCTCAATACACACGTAATGGCATGGATAATCACATGACTGGACATTGATCATTGTGTATGTGTGCTTTATTGTTGAAGGGTGCACTGTGTTTATGTCCTCCATACACCCCGTGCCCTGAGCTGAACACCAATTGCACCCTCCTAATCCATGTGCATCAGAAACAATGGTCTATCAGGTGCTGCCGCACAGCACGTCCCTCATGGGCATCGCCACCTGCATGACCTGCAGCCCCCTCTCCTCCATCCTCATCCCCGTCATCATCCTCAGACGGTGGTCGCAGTTCTATGTCAGGGGGCATTGGCACATTCCGTCTGATACACATATTGTGAAGCATGACACATGCCATGGTGATCTTGGCCACCTTCTCATGCCCGTACAGGAGTGCCCCGCCCGACCTGCTGAGGCACCGGAAGCGTTCCTTCAATAGGCCGAATGTCTGCTCGATCACCACGCGGGTACGGGTGTGTGCATGATTGTAGTCCTCTTCGTGCCTGTTCTGTGGGTTCCGCACAGGGGTAAAGAGCCACCTCTTCAGGGGATAACCTGCATCACCTGCATGGGTGCAACAATGGGTATGTGTAAGTGTCTACATAATGTGGAGCGTGCACATATCACACAAACAAACATTGCATATTCAACGACATCCACTGATCCAAGCACGCATGGCAATCAGGGTAACTGCAATGTGGGAAGGTGAGGTGGTCCTTGCAAGTGGACATGCACCATGCATGCATACAGCAGGGATTGCCATGTCCCGCCAGAGTTTAAGTGATTTGTGTTTCCTGGCCCTGGCAACGTTAGTGCCACACTGCTAGTACACTGCCATTCCTTAGTTGATGTCCCCATGCTGTTTGATGGCAATTCTGTGGTGGGGTACGGGTGTGCCTCACCACAATGGCTACAGGGGATCCATTTGTATGCACTCATGTGCGCGGACCATTTCTGATGTTGTTCAGCGTACATTTCAGTTGTGATTTTGATATGCATGTTGCTGATTTGTGTAATGGGGGAATGGTGTGTTGTGCGGTGTGCATGTTGTTTGGAATGGCCTGTTTGGCATAATGGATTGATATGTTTGCCGTGGCACTCACTTCCAGCATGTGGTTTTGTCTCTGGTCCATTGTGGGCTGCCTCACTGTACAGTGATGCAAATATGTATGTCCATTCTTCTCATGACACCAGTTCATGCCCAGTTGGAGTATGCATCCCCCCCCCATTCACGGCCAGTTGGAGTATGCATCTCCCCCCCCCATTCACGCCCAGTTGGAGTATGCATCTCTCCCCCTCCCCCCCATTCACGCCCAGTTGGAGTATGCATCTCCCCCCCCATTAACGCCCAGTTGGAGTATGCATCTCCCCCCCACTCACAATCCACATCACACTGACATGTGGTCGGCCTGCTACTCACCAAGTAGCCACGAACGTTGTCCAGCATGTCGCTCCATGTATATTGGTATTGTCAAGTTCCGCAGGACCATTGCATCATGGGTTGAACCGGGATATCGGGCACAGCAATGTGTGATGATCTTATTGGAGTCACATTTGGACGTTGATGGAGTGGTATTGCTTTCTGTTACAGTACACTACCTCATTGGCATGTGGGACCACCAGTTCTACATGGGTACAGTCGATGGCCCCGATGCAACTTGGGATGCCTGCCAGTGAATGGAAGCCAACTTTGGTGTTGGAGATCTCCTGGGCAGTCCGTGGCATGTATATGTGTTGACTTGTGTGCTGCAGCAGGGCATCGAGCACCTGGTTCAGTGTGCGTGAGAATACTAGTTGTGATATGCCATGCATCTGACCTACCGTATCCTGGTAGGTGCATGTGGCCAAGAAGTAGAGCACTGTTACTACCTTCAGTAGAGGGGGGATGGCAGTACGGATGTCAATGAGTCTCACAATGTCGTTGTATATCATGTCTACTATGGTGGTGATGGTATCCCAGTCCAGACGGTACAGGGTGTGTATCTGCTCAGGGGTTAGGTTGACTGGACTGGCTCTGATCCTGGGAATTGGTGGCTGCCTCTGTGGTATCACTAGGTGCACTGGTGGTGCTTGCTGCGCCTGTCTTGCCCTCCTCCTCCTCCTCCTGCGTCTCCTCTGTGCTGCCTGTTGTTGTAGCTGCTGCACTGCAATCATGTCCTCTAGCCCATGTAATGCTGCTAGTATTGCATCCATCTTGGTGTGGGAATGGGTGTGGGGAGGGGTGTGGTGTGCTCTTTTGTGCTGCCAGTCTCCATTGCCTCCACCTGTGCTGATTTTGTCCACCTGTGGCAGGTGGGAATCCTGCTGTGCTCTTTTAACGTGTGGTTCGCGATGCCGGTATTAGCGCCTTGCCGGTAAGGGTTCTTTGGGTCTACTACATGCCGGTATTGCCATGTACGCATGGCTCGTGATGCCGTGATATTAGCGCTATGCCACTATTTCCGGTCTGAGGGGCCGCACGCTCACGGACTTGCCGCTAATAGTGCCACCGTACTTTGCGGTGCCGCTAATAGCGGTATGTCCGGTTCGTGATTGGGGAGGGGATTTACCGATACCGGTAATCCCTTACCGGTAACGGTATGTCCCTACCGCCTACCGTGTAATGAGGCCCAATATCTTTACTCTTTTATTCTTTGCATCCTTTCATTCACTCTTATCCTGCCAGAACCGACCTCATGGCCCAGGTATTTGTACCAGGTTACCGTTTTTATATCGCCCGGTGGACATGAGATTACAGATTTTTTACAACATTTACGGCCAACCGCCATAAATTGGGTTTTTGCCAGATTTATTTTCAAGCCATTTGTGTCAGCAAACTCACAGACAGCCTTGCTGCTATGGCAAATGCAGATGTAGGTGTTGTCAAAAATAATAAAATCATCGTCATAGCCATTCCACTCGACCTTCATATTGCTGATTCTTGGGAAAGCATTGAGTTTTTTCAGTATGCCCCCAAAGTCAGTCATAAACAAATTGAACAATATAAGGACCAGGGCACAGCCCTGCCTGACACCCTTTCTGACCGGTATGGAAGCAGACATTAGTCCTTGATTTTTTAATCTGACCCTCGCCGTATTATCCTCATACATCATCATACATGCGTATAAAAGATGTTTAGGTATACCCAGTAGTTCAAGTTTGGCCCATAACGTAGCACGATCCACCATGTCAAACGCAGAAGAAAAATCCACGAACAACATGTACAATGGGGGGCTGATCACCACCATTGGCTTGCTCTATCAGAGTGTTAGTGGAGCAGCCTTTACGAAACCCAGTTTGGGCAGCCTTTACGTAACCAGAGTTAAGTTAAGTATTAGTGTGCAAAATATTTTACTTGGGACATCCGTTAAGGCCAAAAGGCGATAGTTCTCAGGAAGGTTGCGTAGACCACTTTTAAATACCAGAAAGATGTTAGATGTCCTCCAAGAATTGGGAATAATGCCGGTATCAAATTATCTTGCCAAACACTATTAAGTGGATATCTTCCCACTTGGTATCTTAATAGGATATTTGGAATTCAGAAGATTGGGCTCTTTTTTGATCTTGGTAGGATTTATAATTCTTGTATAAATCAGCCTTTGTCTCTCTTCTAAAGTGTAAAAGGGAGGGGTTGACAGATCATAAAGCACAGGAATAACTCCCAGTTTAGTATCATCCATTTTTGAATTAGGCTTCTTTTCTGACTCTGAAAGTATATTTCCTCTGTTCCATCTTCTATCATGAAGGTAGACAGATTTAGGAGCTCTTGGATGTTTGACTGTTTATCAGATGTTTTTAGAGATCTTGTTGAAATGTCTCTAGTGTCGTCATCTGTGCTCCATGTGTCAGGGACCCGACCCCTCTCTGGCTGGAACTTGAATTTGGGAACAAGGGGCTGACAGGTTGTGTATGAATGATTTCGCCTCGTTTCATTTCAGCTTTTGAGGTCTCTTGATATTTTTAGTTTTTTTCTTCTGCATGGAATCCTTTTCACCTTTCATCGCAATTTTCCTCTTTTTACTCTTTTGAAAGATCGGGAAGGCACTAGGTGATGGTGATGGTAAGGCCTCATTCATTACAGGTGTCTTTGAGACAGTCTCTAGGACTTTCAGCAGTTCTTGATTCTGTAGGTTTTTGGCTTTTGTACTGTTTTTTAGAAGGGTTTGCCTTTTCGATGACATTGATGTTCTGTGTTGTCTCAGCATTAAGCATGGACCTTTCAGCTTCTTTAGTATGACTCCTGTCCCATGTAGTGGGCAGCTGCAAGTTTTCCGGATGTTTTTGAAATGTCAATGGATTTGTTGTGATTTCCGAAATTACATCTATTTCCATTCAGCACATCTTCCATATTCTATATGTTTAAATCCTTTGAGCCCGGCACCGCTTTCTTGGTTTGGATTAACTCAAGCAGGGAAGCCAGGATGTTTTTTATCCAATCGTTCCTGTTCCAGCGAGTCTTGTAGCTCTTTTTTTTAAATATACGCTTGTGGCAGCTTCGTTATCCAGCTTGGTTTGAAGTGATGATATTAAGGATTCCATATAGATAAGTTTAGTGTGGATCCTGGCCAGCAATGTTACTTGGTCTTTGATGTTTCCATTCATGGTGCCCTGCAACCTCATGAAAGGTGCTAGCACAGAGGAATTTGCTGTTATGATGCTGCAATGTGCATGAAAGTGTGTAGAATTGAGGGGGTTGGTAGGGCCTTGCAGCGTTTTCGGTGAGAAAATGTCTTCCAGTGACGAAATTGGAAGAACTTCCTCCCTGGGCGCAATTGTGACAAAAGATATAAGCGCGAGTGCCATTTCATCTTTGAGTCTTTAAAAATTGATACCGGGGATGCAGCTTCTTTTAAAGGGTCACAGCCTCTGTTTAAATCATTTTGAGAAGTTAGCAGCTCTAGATCTTTATCAGATTCACTTAGCCTTGATAGTTGGTTAATAACCCCCTCCACTTCAAAACACTTGTTATCAGTCTTCTGTATTGGTTTTTCGTGGGAGGCAACAGTCTTTCTTGACACACCTAAGGTCAGTTCTGAATGAGCCATATCGATCTTAACTTGCTTGGTTTCATTCTATGTAAGACACATGGAGTTTAAAGCTTGAGTGGGCTCCATTGATTGACTAATTAGGTCTTGAGCTGGCAGAGGAATATAGCTGCAGCATTGGAAGTCATGTTCCTTTTTGATGGTGATTATTTTGTTAATGTAGATTTGGTCGGATGTTCACTTGGAATATCTTTAAGATCTGAGTTATATTTAATTTGGCACTGCTGTTAAACTTAGTGTTGGCAGAAAGATCTTCGGTCATAGTCTCAGAGCCGGCGCCTTCTAATATTTTGGCATCCGTCAAGTCATTTACTTCTTTTGTTCTTGAGGCATCAGGTTATTGGCTGTCATTAGTAGTAGTCATCCTGGGTGTGGTTATATCTTCTGTAGGTTGAAAGAGCATTTCATGGCTGTTAGGAGATTTCTTAGCTTTCATGGACTTCAATAAGTTATCTCATTCGATGCTCTGGACAGAATCCCTTTGCCATAGATTTGAATCTTTCCAGCTGGTTTCATCTGTTTTGGCCAGCAATAAGGGAACATCCTGTGTCAAAGTTGGTAGGTTTCAGAGGGAAGTCATTTTACCCTCTTCTGCTAAATGCCTCATTTGATGCCATGTACAGGGTTGATTAATTATGGAAGGGGAGAGTCACTATTTTCATCTCTGCTAGAACAAATGTGGTATTCCCTTTAATGGAGTGGGTAGGTAAAGCAAATGACTTACCAGGACCGTCAGTTAGGGGAAAGCAGTCAGTCACCCGGTCACCCTGGGCAGCATGGGAAACACGGCAAACACTTACACACACTCTGCAACACCCCGCATAGCAGGTGGCTTTTTGATTTTCTGACTTGTTCTGAAGCTGCCTCCAAGCAAATACAGCCACCAAAGAAAGAATTTAGAGATCCAGCAGGGGTCCAAACATGGCAAACGCTTGTGCACACTCTGTGACGCTCTGCATTGCGCGTGGCTTTTTGTGTGCTTTTTCATTTATTCTGACACTGCCTCCAAGCAAATGCAGCCACCAAAAAAAGACTGTAGAGATCCAGCAGGGGTCCACATATGGCAAACATTCACGCACATTCCGCAGTAACATTATGGTTAGCTGTTGTTGTGCAGCTGAGTTTGATCCAACTTGGAGCCATGGAAGAGGTGACAGTCCTGGATTCAATTGCATTGCTTCCAAGCATTGATGTTGGAGGAGGATATTTGGGTGGTGTACTTCATGGTAGACACGGGTCAGAGGAGTTGAGGTAGGTAAGTGGTCCACATTGAACTGGGCCATGGGTGTCTTTGGTGTGCTGCCTTAAGTTAGGGGGTTGGGATGCAAATTAGTGGGAGTACTGGGATATGGGCGGAATTGTGATCACTGCATTAAGTTAGGGGGTTGGGGTGCAGATTAGCGAAGGCAATGGGAAGAGGGTGAACTTGTAGGTGCTGCCTTGAGTTAGGGGTTCGGGGTGCAGATTAGTGGGGGTAGAGGGAAGAGGGCGGACTTGTGGGTGCTGACTTAATTTAGCGGGTTGGTGCGCAAATTAGTAGGGGTACTGGGACAAGGGCTGACTTGTGAGTGCTGCCTTAAATTAGGGGTGGGGCGCAGATTAGTTGGTGTACAAGGAAGAGGTCTTGTTGGTCGCTGGAGATGAGTGGAATTAATTAATGGTGATTTCTCCATTATTTTTTTCTATGGTCCGGCGCAAAATTTGTTCAGCAACGGTATGTTCTGTTTGCCAAGGAGGCATGTTGTGGGCGTTCCGGGCGCTACTCCTTTTTCTTTGCGCTGCAGGTTTCTGCATTCACTTAATTCCATAAATCAGTTCCCATTGCTATGCATTTCGCCCAGGCAATGTTCTTGCTTGCGCTAACTACTCAGCGCAGACTCAGTGCTTTTTTTGTAAATTAGGTCCCATGTCTCTTGCTGAGTGTGTTACCATTTTGCGGCCAGTCCAAAAACGAGTTGCAGAGAAAATAGCTTAAATGTTGTTGTATTACAGCAGAGATTATATTATGTGCCTGTATCTTAGTGTTATCTTTCAATGAACAGATCACATACTAGTTACAAGAAAATGTTCCATATTTCTTTTTAGGCAGAAATAAGTTATATTAAATGTCTTCATTGTTATTGTTTATTGTGATTTCAAAAAATGTTAGTTGCAAAAGATGTCTTCTGTTTCTTCCTAGTAAGGATAAGATTGTGTACATTCAGAAATGTTAAGTGGATGCACTATGCAACCATGAATACAGGGAGTTGCCCCCAATCAAAAGCGCCATACCAATATAACAAACTATATTATTTGATCTAGCCCTGTCTATGTACCATATCATAACACATAGATCCCTCACCCCTGTGCCATAGATAAGCCAAGAATCAGGCCAGTGTCTAGGAAGAATATATATATATATATATATATATATATATATATATATATATATATATATATATATATATATATATATATTTATTAATGAATAGGAAAACTAATATTTGCACAAATCACGTCACCTCACTCCGTGGCCCAAATGCTTTTCTTTCCTGACAATTCACTTTTTACACAAATTGTAAATAGAAGTTGGTTTAGGATAACACATATAACCGACTCTTTAACCCCGCCACATGTATACTTTTCCTTCAATTGTTATTTCCACCTTGGTTACATACAAAAACAGGACTATAGGATACTTTGGATACCTGGGCCACTCACAAAATACTCTTAATGTACAGAATTCTGCAGCACCCATAACATGACCAAATAATTTAACTTCACCATATACATTGCATAGAGTTTACTTTATAACATGTAGCACCTTGAAACTTGACCAGATCATACACTTGACAATACACTTTACATGAAGTTTAATTTGAATTACATGCAACACTTTTCTATTGATAAAAGAAATTTGGCATATGCAAAACCCTTTATGTTTAATCTCCCTGCGCACTTGGCAATGCTAGCAGTGTTGAAGCACATCAGATTTTAAAAACAAAACACTTTTTATATTTATGTGGAACCCTTTTTCCTCCACCATTATGCAATGAAGAATCGCTCTTCTATCAGGGGTCACTTTCGCAACCTCAACAGAGGTGTACTTTTAAATCAGTGACTTCACTCTTTTGTTAGCAAGACACTTTTCTACCCCAGCCAAGATCCAGATTTTAAGTATACTCTGGAAACCCCTCTGCTTCAAGTCAGGGTCTGGGGAATATGTAGCAGATGGGAATTTCCCTTTTATGCACCCATCCCTTTAGGGAATTTTGGGGTTGGCAAAAGGAAATGTTAAGACTATGGGCCTCATTACGCGGTAGGCAGTAAGGGATTACCGGCACCAGTATGGGCACCGGTGCCGGTAATCCCTTACCACCCTATTTCGAGGTCCCTTAGCGTGTCCCTTCCATAACGCCTGGTTTTACCAGGCGTTATGGAAGGGACCCGTTAAGGGACTTAAGAGCTAATACCGGTACCGCAAATTGCAGTACCGTTATTAGCTCCATCCCCATTCCCATTGAGCCCTATGGGGGCTCGAATGGGAATGGGGAATGGTTCCCTGAACGGGGACTTACCGGGTCCTCCAAGGTTGGAATGACCCGGTAAGTCCCTATTTTGGGAACCCGGACCCGGAATGCAGTAAGGGGGTAGCTATGGCGCTAATGGAGCCATGGCTACCGCCTACCGCGTAATGAGGCCCAATATGTCTATCCCCACTGGAAGCAATGTTGTTGATTACGAATTTCAACAAATTCACCCTGTGTCAGTTGGCTATAGGGGATTTAATTAAATTTGTATTCAGTAACAATACTAAGGATCAACTTGTTCTACCTGCCCAATCAATAAGGGAAGATATTAAATCAAACAGATCCCCCCAAGACTTGGTTTGGTTGGACAGACTACTTTGCTGACCCAAGCCTAGAATAAAATCTCTTAGCATGTCTTTCTCCCAGGGCTAATGTCCATCTGTGTCTTATCCTTGAGAGCAGAGAGTATAACTCCACCCCCAATAAATTCCTTCCCAGGGAGTGCTGCAACTTCAAAGATATATATTTATTTAGGTAGAGAGAAGAGAAGAGCAACCATTAATGCAGTTGCCCCCCAAATCAAAAGCACCACACCAATGTACCGATTTATATTATTCGATCTAGCTCTGTCTATGTACCATATCATACCAAGTAGATCCTTCACCCCTGTGCCATAGATAATCCAAGAATCAGGCCAGTGTGTAGGAAGAATTACACAGTCACGGTAGTGGCTGTGTAGCTATGGTTAAGTTGCTAACCCCATAGGAAGAGCACTTTTTGGGTGGCTTATAACTTCGCTCCCCCTGGAGCAATCCTCAACAATAAAAACTGAAAAGAAAGTATATGGCCCACTCTGATTTTTTTGCAAAGTTTGGTGAGGTTTGGTCCAGGGGGTGCAAAGTTATAGGGGGGGTCCCAAAATGTCTTTTTTTCCCATAGACTGAATGGGGAAAAAACTTTGCTCATGCCTACAGCCCAAACCGCTGGATGGATTTTCTTCAAATTTGCGGCAGGAGCAGCGAATTGGTCCCGAAAGTGTGTTTTTGTAAATTTGGTGAAAATCTGTCCAGTCGTTTTTAAGAAAATGACCAAAAAGTAGGTCACAGAAAATAAGTGATATCTATGTCCGCTCCGTGGACACACTTCCCTGTTCGCTTGCTGGACAGGACACTGATTGGTTAATCGGCTTGCGTCATGTCCGCAGACATGCGACGTGTCCGCTGATTGGATGGTGAAGAGCGTGAAGTGCGTCATATTTTTTGAAAAACCCGGCATCTTGGATTTGCAGACATTTTCCGGTGTTCGCGAACATTGCAGTAAAAACATATTAAAAAACACAACATCGCACTTGTCAAAATTATCAAATAATCTCTGGGGAGTGAGGGTGATGAGGATGGGATGGGATATGGCTGCAAGAAGCAAAAGAACGGGTGGTTTTTGCCGCAAAAGTCCGCAAACAGTTCTGTGAAAGTTCGCAAACACCTCTGCATTACTGGTTTGGAGAAAAGCAGTTCTTGGATGGCTTATAACTTTGGCGCCACTCAATGGAACTTCATGTAATTTTGCAGTTATATTCCTGACCTGATCCGTAATGAGTTTGCAACGTTTGGTGGGATTCTGTCAAGAGGGGGCACAATTAGAGGGGGGTCCCAAAATAATGGAAAGGCTTATAAACGAGGTGCCATTTGATGAATCAACACTTAATTTGGCAAACTGATAATAGATCTAGATATAAATGTCTTTGCAAAGTTTGGTGGGATTCTGTCAAGAGTGAGCAAAATTAGAGGGGTGGGTCCCAAAATATTGTAAAGGCTTATAAATGTGGTGCCATTTGACAAATCTACACAAAGGTTTGCAAAAAGATTATAAATCTATATATAAATGTTTTCGTGAAGTCTGAATGGATTTTGTCAAGTGGGGGCTAGGTTATATGATGATTGTATGTGCATACATTTGACACTTTTGAAAAAATAAAACATGGGTGGATTTCCAGCAAACTTGCGTAAGGAGCATTGACAAGGTACTGCAAGCAGGGTTTTGGAAATGTTCCAGTGTTTTATTTTCTGAGAAGTGTCATAATGTAGCTACAAAAAATTGCAGTATATGTTTAGTGATTGAGGGGTAACCTGTGGCCATGGGCAGTGGCCAGATTGACTGGGTCATGGATCAGGGTCATGATCCGGACAATCTGGCTACTGGCCATGACCACAACGGACAAAACACAGGATTAAAGTGGCCATGTCCCCCTGGGACTGGCTTTGTGGTAAAGGTATTCGAAATTAGGATAGATTTGAAAGGAAAGAAAAATGTGCTTGTGGTAATATGGTCATAGGGTTCTCTTTGTGCCTTCTGCAGGCTGCCATGGAAAGCGAAGAGGGGCCCTGTATGGAACCCCTGCCCTCCCTTTCCATGGTGGCCATCTTGGAAAAGGATTTTCCTTCCTACACCGGGACGCCAGAGGCGTCCCGGTGTAGGAAGAAAAATCCTCTTTTTTAGTACCTCTGGTTCCCGCTTTCGGAACCTAGGTTGCTAATGGCCTTCATCCCCCATTTCAGGGGCTGGGAAGGGGCGATAATGGTCCAGAGACCTCATTATCCACCCTCGCTTCGCTTGGGCTGATAACTTGGGCTGCTTGGTGGGTATCCACCATTCCAGTCCCTGGAACGGAGGCTGAACGCCACAATATTCCCATTAACATAACACAAAATGCAAATGGAAATGTTGGAAAATCTTATTGAGTCTATGTACTTTACTGAGAAAAATAAAGTAGATGGAGTCTATATGTTTTTTTTTTTTGTTTTATTTTTTAAAGGTGGATCCTAAAGGAACATTTATTTTGGTTTTGGATGCATTTTTTTTGGCAGGAGAGCTTAGAACGAAAGGTGGGGAGGGAAATGAGGGAAGAGGCACCAACCACTAATATAGAGGGGCAGGTGAACAGGGGAAAATGTTGCGCGTATGTTATTTCTAAGGTAGGGGGCAGTGTTTCTCATGCTCTTTGATTGCAGCAGTGGTGGTGTCTGTTGGGGAGGAGGGATGGCATTAGCTGATTCTATTTTAGAATAAATAGCAGTTTTGCTAAAAGTATGTACTGTGTACTAGATTGTTAATGGATGAGTAAGAATAGGTGTTGGAGCTGTGCAAGGGAAATTCTGCAGTTGAAAGTTCCTAGATCAGTAGAAAATGCAGTTCTGAACTGTCCGCGAACAACACAGATCTTATCATGAAGTGCGTACGGGATCTCGGACACGTCATCATGCTGCGCACCAGCATATGGTAATGTGGCACTCTCTGGAAGGTCTGCAATGAAGTCAGATGTTCGTAGACATTATGGTTAAATTGCACTAATAAAAACCTACGAAATTCAATGAAAACACTTTGTTAGGGGGACGTTGTGGTTAAGTTGCACTAATAAAAACCTACAAAATTCAATGAAAAAACTTTGTTAAAGGAACGTAATGGTTAAGTTGCGCTACTATAAACCTATGAAATTCAATGAAAAAACTTTGTTAAAGGGACGTTATGGTTAAGTTGCGCTACTAAAAACCTATGAAATTCAGTGAAAAAACTTTGTTAAAGGGACGTTATGGTTCAAGTAAAACCAAAAACCCCCTGAAATTCACTAGTTATGGTAAGCTGAGCAACCATAACTCGCACCACCACCGTGCACTGCTAAGACTAACACCCAGGACATCAAAGATTACATCACATATGTCATTGATGACATCACTGATGACATCACATGTCTGGCTCACTCTTTTTGCCTTTGCTGATAAATCTAGGGCAGTAACTGTCAGGAACTAAAAAATAACGATAGTATAGTACAAAGTCCTATATTTGTAGACTTATACTTAAAATATGTTTTTACAGTAATTCACTTAGGGGCCACTCAAAGCATATGAAACATATACAAAGAGGAAAACACAGACTTTGAAGACAGCAATGCTTTCTATGTATGAAGACGATTAGTAAGGTTATCAACACTGTCTTATAGGTCTGTTGTTTTTTTATTACTGTACTTTCCCTGGATATGCTCATGTTTGTACACATTGCACTTACACTACTTTCCTTAGGGTCTAGTCACAATATGTGATAGTTATACATAGGGAAGTAGTAGCTTTGAAACAGAGCAATCATTTCTGTGCATGAAGATAATCAGTTAGGTTATGAAGAGTGTCGGGTAATACTGCTGTTTTTTGTTTACTTGACTTTCCATGTATATGCTCTATTTGTATGTGTTGTTGTCTGTTTGTGTTTTGTGTGCAGTAATGCAATAATGTAGTAAGTGGGTTTGATTAGGTACTTATTACTTGTTTCACAGTATGCAAGACTCTAATAAGAAAGCATTTATAATTTTAGTATTTAACATGGCAAGTTTATTAATATTACATCTTCATTATGTCTGCTGCACACTATGCCTATGTTACTACATGTGTACCTTAGTATATTGGAAAAAACTTCATAATACAATGCTATTTGGATTAATGCATTACTTAATGCACTACGTACCTCATGATATTTATTCCAATGATCCTTGACACTTTTTTATTAACATTACAATAAGAATCCCTTGTACAGACTTTTCATGAAAGGTAAATGCACATGTGATGTCATCAGTGATGTCATCAATGACATTTGTGATGTCATATTTGATGTCCTGTGTGTTAGACTTAGCAGTGCACGGTGGTGGCGCGAGTTATGATTGCTTAGCTTACCATAACTGGCGAATTTAATGGGTGTTTCGGTTTTACTTGGAACCATAACGTCCGTTTAACAAAGTTTTTTCACTGAATTTCATAGGTTTTTAGTAGCGCAACTTAACCATAACGTCCCTTTAACAAAGGTTTTTCATTGAATTTCATTGGTTTTTATTAGTGCAACTTAACCATGATGGCCCCTTAACAAAGTTTTTTCATTGAATATATATATATGTATATGAAAATTAATATTTGTACAGAATCACAGATCATGGCACCTCTCTCCGTGGCCTAAATGCTTTTCTTTCCTGTAAATTCACTTGTTACACACATTGGAAATAGAAGTTGGTTTAGGATAACACAGATCACAGACTCTTTAACCCCACAACATGTACAGTTTTCCTTCAATTTTTATTTCCACACTGGTTACATAGAAACACAGGTCTGTAGAATACTTTGGCTACCCTGGTCCCTCCCAAAATACTCTTAATGTACCGAATTGTGCAGCACCCATGACATGACAAAACAATTTTACTTCACCATATGCTTTGCATGGGTTTACTTTATAACATGTAGCACCTTGAAACCTGGCCAGATAATACACTTGGCAAAACACTTTACGTGATGCTTAACATGAATAACATGGAAAAGTGTTCTATTGATGCAAAAAATGTGACATGCAGCACTCTTTATTTTTAATCTCCATCTGCACTTGGCGATGCTAGCAGTGTTGGAGCACAAATGACTTTAATAAAATAAAAAACATTTAATATTGACATGAAAACCTTTTACTCCTACGTCCCATCCCCTTTCCTCCATACTTTTGGGACATTCCTCCCTTCGGGGCAGGACCAGAGCACTTTGAAGCATATAGAAACTTTTTGTCCTTTTAATTTTACGCAGGGCAACTGCACATGGTCGTAACCCTACCGTATTAAGATTTTCTGCATGCGGTCGTGATCGGACACACTTGCATCATTGGGAATGTTTTCTTTTTTCCTATTTGTCCGTCATCTTCCTGCTCCAGTTCCATGGTCCTCTCCTCCGTCTTTGCCGGAGTATCAGGGATTTGTGTCCTGTTCTTCGTGCGAATGTCGTTTGCCGAGGGAGGATCCCCATTTTTTAGTTTGTTTAAATTAAATTGAAGTGCTTTTGGCAAATGCCAAGCCTTTAACACATATAAAAAATACATATTACACATTAGTTTCATACATATCATTACACATCTAACATACACTTCCATATCAAAATATAAAAATTACAGTCTTTCAATTCATCATTTCATAATCATGTTGTACATTAATTCAGTCTATATCTAAGAATCAGTTTGCTCACTAATTTGTCATCAATTATAAGAAGCCAAGGCCTTAAAAGTTAAGCAACGGTGGATTTTAGTTTGCCTATAAATTCACCCCATATATGGAGAGCCGCAGCCGTGATAACCAATAAACTGCCCATGTAAATCATGGATCAGAATTGGTCCAAAAGGTTTCCATTTTCTACACTTAGAAACTTCTGGTAACATTTACTGTACTGGAGAAGTAATGCTTCACAGCCAGTAAGGACATGTCAAGTAGTTTCTATTTGGGTGGAGCACAATCTGCATAGCAGTTTGTCTTGTGGTATCCCATCCCATGCACCAATATATTCTTGCACTGGCATTATAGTTGGGCACAAATAAATGACAAACCTTCGTAATTTTATACTAGACCATTTTGTCAAATAAATCTGAGCAGTATTTAAAGGGAAACCCTGTTTTACGTGCTTTACACTTTATCATTATAAAATGACTTTTGCTTGAGGTTTTTTGAAAACTGATCTGTATCTTCTGCCTCTGCTGGTGACAGATCTATTTGATCAAAATGTGCAGTGACTGTAGAGCTTAGTTGAAGTTCTTTTGGATCTCCCAGTTAACCATCTTGAGTGGTCAACCAAGGTATTTCTTAAAATGATGGCTGCATTGGGCTTTGTGCATTGTTCTTATGTATAAAAGGCACCTAGCAATCTTCCACCATGTTTTCAGTGAAATTAAACCCAGTTCAAGGTGCAAGGCATCTCCCGGGACTGACTGAGGCACTCCTAAAATATATCATAAGAGTCTCCCCTCTATCCATTTATCTGGTCCAACCATCCCACGTGTCTATCTGAAATTGTTTCCAAAGCATACAGTACGGCTGGTACCATACTGTTCATATATGCCTCAAGCATGGCCTCAATACTTCCCCCACAATTCCTGCTCACATAGGTTTTAATGACCTGCCACCTGCCAAGAATCTTGTTCTGTGCTAGCGACTTATAGGGACTAATACTTGGAGATACCAATATGGGGAACCCTAGGTATACATGAATCAATCACTTCCAACTTAGTCCCTCTCGCAGAAACCAACTAAATGTATGACTTCTTTGCTGCTTCCTTCCAAATATCATGACCTTGGTATTGTTTTGGTTAATCATTAGTCCATTTTCCTCTGAATATTTTTCTAATCCTGCCAATGATCTCTGCAACCCCAACGGTGTCTGATCCATAAGGACTGCATTGTCAATGTAGGAGAGGAAATGCACAAGTTGGCCAGCTAGTTTCGGGGGATTATTTTAACATTTGTGCAGTAGGTAGAGATTATATAATATTGGTACAAGAACACAACCTTGTTTCAACCCCAAATTGGTGTTTATCGCGGGAGTGAGTGAACCAACCAGATTAGTTCTTACTGTTATATTGGTATCTCTGTATAATTCCTTTACGAAAGGTAAGAGTGTTGGATCAATGCCCCATGATGTTAACTTTCCCCACAGTCTAATTTGGTTGACCCAATCAAATGCACAGGAATAGTCCACAAGGGATACTTATAAACAAGTACCTGGTGCTTTCTCAATCTCAGCTAGTATGAGCTTGATAACCCAAAATGCAGTGCACTGTACCACAAACCTTGCGAAAGCCCATTTGGGTCATGATGAGCAGGCCTCTGTTTTCACTCCACATGTCTATGTCCCTCAACAGTATTTTTGCAAAACATTTGCAGCTGGCGTCCAACATCGCCAGCAACCTGTAATTCTTGGGGTCATCTCTTACACCTTATTTTATGGACATGTATGAGAACAGAGGATCGCCAGCTGTCAGGCACCTCACCGCACCTCACAATGGCCCTACAAGCTTTGTAGAAGAACTTTGACCTTATCGCTGGATCCCTTTTGATCGCTATGTTGGGCAAGCTGTCCAGAACCAGAGCCCTGGAGGACTTTGATTTTATGATCAATTGATAAATATCCTCCTCATCAAATATTAAGTGTCCTGATCGAGATGCCTCCTGTCCTATACATGATTGCTCAGTATACTTAGCCTCTATATAAAAGGTTTCGCTAATGAGTTTTACCCAGGACACCTCTGCTACATTCACCAGTTCCTGGGGTGCGCCTTTCACTATGTAAGAGCAGTATAGCTGCCAAAATCTCTTAGCATTCTTAGCCCCGATCAGTCTGTAGATCCTCAGCCAATTGCTAGAGTTTTTGTTAAGTTTAAGGTGCCTCCACAAGGATGTTTATTTGGTCTGGAGTTTTCTTAATGCCACTTCCTTTTCCTCATGGTTTAGGGCTGTCTATTTTCTAACAAGACATACGCTTCTATGATGTTCTTCTTTTATCGTGTATATCACTACACCGTAGAAGTTCTTTTTACAGTCTGTGATAAAATGAGTTCTTTTATCTGATCTAACAGCCTCAATGGTCCTTTGTGCAAAATCTGAGATAGCCTCTGGAGTATCTGCATCCCACCCTCTGAGCTGCTGAGACATTTTATTTAACAATTTGTTTGCCAGGTCAATGTTTGCAACTGTCTATCTTATCCGGTTTCCTTGGGGATTAACTGTTGCTAATGCGGCTAATGACTTCTCAATTTTCACCACAGGGAGTGCCAGAGTGACTATTAGTGCTGCGTGATCGCTCATATTGTTAAACTTTGCCTCATATTTGATTTTCCTTGTAATTATATTTTCGGTTGTAAAGATAGCATCAAGGCATGATAGATGCCCTCTAGCATACCACGTGTGAAAATTCATATGTACAGGCCGTCAGTTGGTGCCAACGGGTGCATATTGAACTTGTTTAAAGCAATAGACATTTTTTTACATTGCAGCCTTCTCCCCAGAAACCTCTGTTTATCGTCCATCTCACTAGTGTTTTAATTACACCCTCAAATAGGATGTTGGATGGGTTTCCGTCTGGAGGATCATACAGAGTCATAATCAGGGTTTTAACTCTGGGGTGAGGAAAGTGGTTAATCACCACTGCAAGCAGATTTTTGAAATGTATGACACTTTCATAAAGACTCACTTCATAGTTCGTTCGACTTGCTATGCACAGTCTGCCAAACGGTCGACGTACTTTCCTTTCAGCAGTTGGTAGAGATGTTAACTTAAAGCCATTAATCAGCAATTCCCCGTCACCCAGGTCTCTTGTAATGTAACAAAGCTACCAAATTTAGTAATGATCGGCCTTTAGGATTCACCACAAATCAGTGGAAGCCCTTTGTGTTCCATGACATAAATTTAGTACTAATCTTAACAGGCTTGCTCAGAGCTTCAAACTCTGCATTGATTTAGTTAAGGCACTGTATCTAGTTTCCACAACCATTCCTTGTGTATATGTTCACGTGACATTTGTTTGAACAAGCAATGATGTTGAGCCAAAATTTGTCAAGTTGACCTGCATCTCAAAGCCCAGCTGCGCAAACTATTCACCGAATGCCGACATTGGTTGGACAATGATTGGTGAAACGAATATTACCACGACCCAGTTCGTAATACTTCCCAATTTTGGCAGGTCCACTTTCTGTACGTTTCCCAATGTTATAATATTTAATTCCGGGATCAGATGTATTAGCTGTAATAAGTTTGATCTATTCAGAAAAGGACTGTTAGGATAAGTATTTATTTCTGATAAGAGAATTGCATTTATACAGAGCCAAGCGTTCTGCTTGGGAAGTGCTGTCTCCTTCTATGGCACAACTCCTATTTTGCTGCACCAGCTATCCTTCACTGTACCATGACTTTGTTGTCCTCCATCGGCATAAGGGTCTTGTGTAGATGCGTGCTACGATTAGTAGCTTTGTGGTTCACTGCCTGGTCTACCATACTTTCTGTTGCCTCTCTTGTTGGTGGTAATAGCGTTGCCTTCTTAGGCCGTAGCTGAAAACCGCCATTTTCAGTGGGACTAGTGGGCAACTGCCCCTCACACACAACCGCTGTCTACGAGGCCCGACCGGTCTCGGATGGTCTGAGCCATCTGTCCATCATTGGTTGAAAAGTGTTTTGCATGCTTTGAGATGTTTGCCTTTATTTGTGGTGGTTTGTGTGATTGTATAGCAGTCTTTACCTTCAACACAAATGTGTCCCTGACTCTTGTTCTGTGCTAAATGCTGGATGTTTATCATTTCTTTTTTTTTGCTTCTTTGCTTGGCCTATGCCCGGCTGTTTTTATATATACAGGCTGCTTCTTGTTTTGCCTTCTATGTTTGCACTCTGTTTTGTTTCCACAATTGTCCTGCATCATCTCTAAATCCAGTGTGATTGGCACATTTACCCCTCCTGTGTACATGAGCAACTAGAGGTCAATGATAGTGGTGTACCAGAGTCTGAGAGTAGTGATAGGTGGCACCCCTGTGCCTTGTTGTTTATTAGAACATAGTGGAAGCCACCACCTGGCTATTAGTCAGTATGATATCTACTACTCGCGCCAGTATGAACTTTAGGTCCGGTTGTTCTTGCAGAAGTGTCTTGCAAGCGGCAAATGTAGCATCTGTAGTAACCAGTAGTGCCACCCATTTGGAGGTGTTTGAATCAATACCTATCTCTTTGATAGTTTTATTTTAAAGGTTTTATTGATTTTACAACAAACAACACATAACTTGCACTGCTGACATTTAGAATTACATATGTATCACAAAATGTGTTACATATTTGTCTTAATAATGTCTTCCCCTCTCCCTCCCCATAAACTCAAGCATTCCCCCTTATATTGCTCAAGGTCAGTCCTCCTCATGGTTCTCAGGCAGGTCCTCGTCACTGGGGTCACTACGGGTGCACCCATGTAGCAAGGCCATCATTTGTCTCCATTCCACCAGTGGTCCCACTTCTTCACCCTCCCCTTTGCTAGCCGCCTCATACCATGCCATTGTCTCTGCGTCTGCCCACTTAAGAAGGTCCTCCCACCACTTCTCCACTCTAGGTCTGTGAGAAGCTTTCCAGCTCATGGCAATCCTCCTCTTGCCCAGGATGTATGCTAAGTCATTGAGTTTGCATACATGTTTCAAATTACATGGCCTGGTGAATCCTCTAGCATGCATGCCCACATGGAATCTATGTCTAATTTAATCCCCTTCTCGGACAGCTTGAGTTTAACTTCCCCCCAAAACTTCCCGACCTCCGGTTATGCACAAAATATGTGGACCATCCCGGCTCTCACCTCTCCACACTTAGGGAATTTTTGTGCCTCTGCGTTTCCAAATGTTGCTATCATATGGGGGGTCATATATGCTCTATGAGTGACATACAGTTCAATTTGTTGTAACCTGGAATGTCTAGACACCTTCTTGTGGTATCTTTGGGCCCTCTCCCATTGCCCATCTTGCATGGTTTCTCCCGCCTCCTCCTCCCAATCCCACCTTAGTTCGAGCAGCTCTTTTCCCACTCTCGACATAGCTAGTTCATATATCCTGGATATCTCATGCCCCCCCTCTGAGATGTCATACATTGTTTCGATAGCCATATCCGGTAGCTCCGCCAGCACTATTTCGGACCATGTTTCTTTCACTTTTTTTACTATTCTGTTATATGTGATGTGCTGTCCTAGCTGTACCCCGGTTCCATCTACTATTGTTTGGAAATCCATGGCCTCCCCCTCCTGCCAGATGTCCCCCAGGGTGGCTAGGCCCACTGGCTCCCAGTATTTCCAGATCATTTTTATAAGTTAGGCATCTTCTCCACATAGCGCCACAAGTGGCACCTCCGGGGAGCACGGGGCCGGGCCACCAATGGACCGCACGCTTTGTGCCAGACCTCCCAGCCCAATGTCAGCAATCTTGGTCTCCCCCGCATCTCTGGTTTGGGTAGCCATATTAGTTCCCGTAAAAAATATGGGGCACTCTCCGCTTTCAGCAGCCTGGATTCTGCCATCTCGTCCTCCGCCAGCCACCTGGCTACATATTGTAGTTGCGCCGCTAAGTGGTTTATCTCAAAGTTTGGTAACTTTATCCCCCCTCTAGCATATGCATTCTGTAGTTTCCACAGGGCCACTCTGTTTCTTGTGTTATACCACAGGAAGCCCCTGCACAGTCTGTGCAGTTTAGTGAAGAAGCACCTGGGAACCATGTATGGGATGTTCGTAAAGAAATGCAGTAGCCTGGGCAGGACCACCATCTTCAGCAGGGCCGCCTTCCCTACCGTAGCCAGGGGTAGTTTGGCCCAAAATTCCATGCTATTTTTTACACCTTCCACTGCTTTCTCTGTGTTGTGTTTGTGCTCAGCCGCTGCCGTATGATAAATGTTAATCCCCAGGTATCTAAATGTTTCAGTCTGCCAAGCTCAAGCTATCTGCAGAGTGGGCAGGTTCGTCTGTGGAATGCCTTTGTATCTGCCCAAGGGAAACATCATTGATTTGTTGGGGTTGACCCTTATCCCGGAGAAGGCCGGATAGCGTTCCATCACTTCTAAGATGTATTGCAGGTTCCCCTCTGGGTAACGCAGGCATATGAGCATATCCTTTGCATATAGCGATATTAGGTGTGGTCCCTCTTTGACGCGCACCCCTATCTCGCCATACTGTTGTCTGAGGTAGATATCCAGTGGCTCAAGTGCCAGTATATACAACATCGGTGACCATGGACAGCCCTACCTCGTACCTCTACTTAATTGCCAACTCTCCGATATGATCTTCCCCGTTCTTACTCTGGCTATGGGGGAGCTGTAAAGCATTTTCACCCACCGCAAGTACCCAGGTCCTATCCCAATTCACTTTAGAGCCGCCATCAGCCATGGTCATCGGACTGAGTCAAATGCCTTGACTGCATCCAGTAAGACTACTGCTATTTCGTCTGGGTCACCCTCTGTCTGCTCTATAATGTGATGGAGCCTCCTATGGTTGACGGATATGTTCCTACCCGGAACATAACCTGTTTGGTCTGGGTGTATTAGTTTATTTATCATTGGCTTAAGTCTATTCGCGAGTGCTGTCGTGAGGATCTTACTATCTTGGTTCAGCATGGACAATGGCCTGTACGACCCACAGTCCACGCTGGGCTTGCCTGGCTTAAGGAGGGGAATGATCACCACCTCTCTCAGGGATTCCGGCAGTCTTCCCTTCTCATATGCCTCATTTAACATGGCCAGTAATGGGGGAATGATCTCTTGTCTGTATGTCTTATAAAACTCGCTGGGGAGCCTGTACATGCCAGGAGGTTTGCACGTGGATAGATGTGTCACCACTGCCTCTAATTCCTCTATTGTAACTGGGGCTTCTAAATTCTCTCTATCTTCTGCGCTTAGTTGGGGCAATCCTATGTCTTCTAAGACGTCTTGTGTTTCACTCTCCATGTCCTCCCCACATCTGCGTAGAGGTGTTTGTAAAATTCGAGGAATCTCTCGTTCACTGTTTCTTGGGTATTGCAGACCTGTCCTGCCTCCCCCACTATCTTCCTAATTACAGGCCTTTGTTCCTCGTTTTTATATAGCCAGGCTAGCAGCCTCCCTGGTTTGTCCCCACCAGCATGTTGCCGTTCAATGTATTTCTTATAATTCAGGTTACTGAGCCTGTCCCATAGTTCGCCGCCCACCAATTGCAGCTGGCTCGCCCCTTCCGCCTGCTCCTGCAAGGTCCCCTCTTTCTCCATTATTATTTCCAATCTCTTTTCAATATCCTGCAACTCCCGCTCTCTATCCCTCTGGAGCCCTTTAGATTTGGAAATGGCCGCCCCCCTGATTACCTACCACCTTGAAGGCCTCCCACAGGGTCCCTTCCGATTACACGCTCCCTGTGTTAAATTCAAAATAGCTTATAATCTCCTCCCGTAGGTCCTCTCAGAATGAAGCGTCTCTCAGGGCCTCAGCTCTGAGTCTCCATGTGGGGACTCTGGCCCCTGGGGGCTGGTGCCTCTACTCTAGGACCATGGTGGAGTGGTCCGACAGAATCCTGGCTTTGTATTCTGAGCCCACCACCTCCCTATTTATTCCGGTGGTGGTGAACATATAATCCAACCTTGTGTATAGATTAGGTGGGGCCACGTAGTGGGAATAGTGTCTTGCTATCGGGTGCTGCTGCCTCCATGTGTCTTCGAGCCCAAAGTCCCTCAGGAGGGCCTGTAGTGCTCTCGCTGCGCATGTGGGTTTATCAAATTTCGTGTCTGATCTATCTAATTTAGGGTCTAACATACAGTTAAAATCCCCCCAAATGACCATCTTGTTCACGATGGGATTAATCTTCCTATATAACGTTTTGTAGTAAGTCACTGTATCTTGATTAGGGGCGTATGTATTTATGCTGCTTATTTCCCTGTTCTCCAAGAGTCCCCGAAGCACCACCATCCTCCCATCTGGCTCCACCACTGTCTGTAGTATCTGATGAGGCACCTGAGGTGCGACCCATATGATCACCCCCCTGGCATATGCTGAGTAAGTGGCACCTACAGTAGTGCCCTTCCACTTTTTTTTTTAAGTACCTCCTGTTTCTCCTTCGTGAGGTGGGTCTCCTGCAGCTATATCTATTTTTTGCCTCCTCAAGTACATCATCACTTTGTTTCTCTTCAGGTAGGTATTGAACCCTCTGATGTTCCAGGTTATCATCCTGAGGTTATCCATACCCTTTTCGGTCTCTTCTCCTCTCCCTCCCCCTAGTAGCTGCCGCCCGAGAGTGCTCATCTTGGATTACACACAGAGGCGCCTGGGTACATGCTCGTTCCCTAACCGCTACCACTACAAACTCCCCAACTCCCTTCCCTCCCCCATCCCATCCCAACCTCAAGTGTTGCCCAGCTCTATCCCTGGATCTCAGGAGATCCCGCATTTGGTCCCGTCCAGCTACACCAGTACTGGGTGGCCAGCAGGAGGTTACCGCTCTACTGGTAACCAAACTAACCTATCTAAGGGGGTATGAGGTTGGGTGCTCTTCTTCTCCCTGTCATGCGTCACCATACGCTGCCTTCCCATTATCTAGCACGACTATAATCAAGTCCCATTGATACATCTTTATGCAGCACCTCACTCGCCGGGTCGCTGCGTCATTTCTGTGCATTGCTTTCTTTCTGGTCTTTCCTTCCTTGCGGGCAATTTAGTGCATCCAGCTTCTCCGACGCCTCCTCTGGGGTGTCAGAAAACAGTGTTCTGTTCTTGTGAAATACCTTCAGTCTCACTGGGTACATCAGCATGTACCTGTGGCCCGATTCCCGTAGCCTCCTCTTGACTGCACCAAAGTTGAGTCTCTTTCGTGGTACCTGGAGAGTACAGTCAGGGTATGCTGTTATTGAGGAGGATGCCCTCTGGATTGTGCCTCCCTTGCGGAAGTATTCCAGTATCCTTTCCCTGTCACGGTAGTTTAATATTTTAGCGATGATGGGTCTGGGGGAGGCTCCGGTGGGGACTCCGTGCCAGAGCTCTGTGCGCCTTCTCCACAGCAAATCCCTGATTCAACGTACTCTGTGGGGTTCACCCCCTCTTCTCCTTCGGGAAGCCCCACGATACATATATTGTTTTTTCGCATTCTTCCTTCGGCCTCCTCAGCTCTGCTCTCCAGGTTGCCCACCTGCTGCCGCAGCGTGTGAATCTCTGAGGCGTGTGAGGCGCTGTGTTGGCCTCTACTCCATTTTCCAGTTCTCCTGTGCGGTCTGCTATTGCCCTCACATCTTGTCTGAGGAGGTTCAGAGGAGGTTCAGGTCTATTTGCACTGCGTCTATTTTGGATTCCAGCGCCACCTTCAGCGTGGTCATGGCGGCTTACAGTTTCGTTTCCCACGCTGCCTTCAGGTCGGCTATAGCTTCCAGAACCTGCCGGTCATCCCGCGCTGGTGATGCGTCCATTTGGGCGCTTCTGTCCTTGCTCCTGGCGCCCTCTGTTAGTTGCAGGGTCTTACCGTAGTCCTCCATAGTGGGCTGTTTCCCTTTAGTTTTGTTGAGCTTGGTCGTCATGTTTAACGCTATGCTGGGTGAGAGAGCACCCTGTTCTGGACGCTTCGGTGTATTGCCACTGTCAGAGTCCCAGCCTCGTGAGTGTAGGTGGCTCAGTGGTCCGCTTCCGGGGCAGTGATCTTCTTCGGGCGCATTCAACCTAGTACCATCCAGGAAAGTCCCATAGCTTCCCAGCGTCCGACGTGGATGGCGCCAGGTTGTTTTGCATCCCCTGCGCCACCTCCCTGCTCTGTAGCTGGTGTCACCCCCGATGGTATTTCCCTGTGGGGCGACCCGGTTCAGTGCACTGTGTGAGCTGCGTGCAACAGGGCCTCCCCCTTCCTTGTCTGCGGGGGTAGGCTCCAACCTGTATAGGCGCAGGGTCTGTTCATCTAGCGATCTTTGCCCGGGTGACCCAGGTCGTGACACCACTGGGCGTCCTTCAGCACCCTAGTTCATACTGCCTTTGTGGTCTCATTGGGCTGGTATGGCCTCCAGGCTCCGAAATCCAGCAGAGCCTCCTTGTGCTGGCCCCTGTGTGCCCACAACCAGTTCTATTGTGTCGCTTGTACTGTTTGCACCATGGCTGTTCACCGTAGGGTTTGCATGATCCTTTGTGGCATGGAGTGTTATATCATCCAGCCCGTGTCAGATCGACGAGAGCTCCGGAGTCCCCAAGCCTCCTACATGGCCGGCTAGCCACGCCCGACTTCCTGTGAATTTTATTGCTGCCTGCTCGTGTTGCTCAATATGGCGCAGCATATGCCTCAGTGGTTCATTCAACTCTCCTCCATGTTCACCTGTTAGATGCAATGTATCTTGCCAGTCTGCGGATCAGTTTCATTTCCTCCGCGGGTGTCCATGAGCCCGTGTAGTTTCACGGCGGGCAGCCCTCTTCGCCGGGTACTCACATCTGACTTTGATGCATCTGCCACCCTGCAGATATATAATATCCAGCTGGAAGTTCTTGTAGTGAGATGCGGCGTGATTCGCACACGGTCGCTCCAGGCAGGGGGCTTGTAACTATTGTGCCTCCTCCTGCAATGCGCTCACATGCCCTGGCTCAGCCGTGATGGCACAGGGTGGTGAGCCTGTTGTGCTCCCTTCACGGGTCTACGAACCCAGCAGGCCCCTCCTGGTCTCTTTCTGATGTGCTTCTCCCGTCACTGTCGCATACAGCGGCCCTTGTGCTGTGATCAGCGAGGTGGATGCACATTTGGTGCCTGTTACATGCCCGTGTCGTACTGTTCCCTTATCCCATTTGTTGTCCACACGGCCACTGACCAAGTCCTTCCCCTGCGTCGTTGTGTTAGACGGAATCTTTGTTGTCTTTGTAACTCGTCGATCTGCCCGCTGATGTTCGCGTAAATCTCAGTAGTCATGCAGCACACCTTCTGACATCAAGTTCTTCAGTTTTGGAAATCTTGGGTGCTGTTTGGCGTACGTGTGCTCGGATCAATTTCGGATCTTAAGGAGCTACTGCAGACATCACGTCCTACTCCATGGCTCACTAGCCAAGCCCCCTGTCTCTTTGATAGTTACCTCTATTTGGAGAGTTAGAAAAATCACTGCTGAAGGAATCACCCGATGAAGAGTATTGAATTCTTTCCAGATCTGGGGTAAGCAAGAGGTTTGTATTTGCAGTACTTCTGAGCTCCGGGTGCTCCAAATTAGGAGTTTAGATGAATTTTCCCGAAGGTTTAGCCATAACTTCAATAGTGAAATGTTTTTATATATGGATGTAGATGGGGTCGGGGAGGTTGTGCCAACTGTTGTTACTGCAGCCTGACAGTTGTTCGTCATTAGTTTTTTAGCCACAGTTGGAAAAAAGCCTAAGATCCTTGATGGCCTATCTTTGTCTGAACCTATACTGACACATTGGGGCAGCTACATTTTACAGCATGTGTGAAGCAGCTACTGCCCTCGACCCAATGTCCTCAATATTATCTGTAACCATTTCAGGACAGTCCTTTTGGATTTTGAGAGGGTTTGATGAGGATATCCCCCTGAGAATTGCCTTCAGTAGTCAGTGTCTTTTTAAAAATGTTCCCGATCTAACTGTAATCTGCACCCCCCCCCACGTATTAGCACGTGTCACAGGCAATCGTGGCAAGGGGGGCTTACTTAAATTCTTCCTTCGTCCCTGTATCATGGTGACAGTATTAGTTTTCTTTACCAGAGTTGGGAGTAGTTTCTTACCCGCAACTCCATTTCTCCAGCGTTAGTATCTTTAATGGATTCACATGCTGTGAATATTCGCTGTCGTCAGGCTGGGAATTCCTGGTTACTTATCTTTTAATACCTTTCCTAAGGAAAAACCTTTGACACCTTGAGTGCCCTACCCACATCATTGTGGGTGCTTTTGCTCCTTACCAATAGGACGTTGAGTGTATAGCTGTGCCCCAGCAGCTTTTCCTAAGATTTGAACCACTCTTGCTAGAGGAATATCACATACAGAGGGTGTTTTCCTGGAGGGGAAGGCTGAAGGGCGCATGTGAATCTATGAAAGATACCAACGCTGGAGAAATGGAGTTACAGGTATGAAATTACTCCCTTGTCCAGCATTAAATCTTTCATAGATTCACATGCTGTGAATAGATTTTATAGCAGTATACATGACAGGAGGAGATAAACAGGCAAACAGAGATCAGAACTCCTGCATTTTATTCCTGTGCAAGAAGTATGTATACATAACAATAACCCCAGAAGGTGTGGGGCTTACCTTAATGGAACAGCCATTGAAGGACTGCCCATCCCATTTACACGTCCTCCACTTACTGCTGCAGGCAGTAGTGCCTTGTGAAGGTGTGTGGCACTGCCCACGTTGCTGCCTGACAAATGTCTTTGATGGGCACTGAAGACCAGAGAGCTGCTGAGGCCGCCATTGTGGAATGTTCCCTGGCTGTAGACTGCAGGTGCATGTTGGCATTTGCATGGCAGAAGGAGATAGAGGATATCCATCTTGAGATATCCGGCTTCCTGATAGCTTTTCCTTTGTTTGCGGGTTCAAAAGTGATAAAGTGTTGTCTTACTGCTCTGAAAGACTCTTTCCAGTCCAGGTAATATTTCAACGCTCTTTTGATGTGCAGGGAGTGCAATGCTCTCTTCACTGGGGTGCTGGCATTTTGGATGAAGGTAGGTAAAGTGATAGTTGCATTTTTATGGAACTCAGACCGCACCTTTGGATTAAAGTGGGAATTGGTGGAGCGGATCACCTTGTCCCTTGCAAACCTCAGGTATGGAGGGTTCCACCACTAATGCTTGTAGCTCTGAGACCCACCTGGAAGAAGAAATAGCTTCCAGGAAAGCCGACTTCCAAGTCAAAAACTTGATGTGCACTGAAGAGAGAGGGGGGCTTCATGAGGCCGGCTAGGACCAGGTTTAGGCTCCATATCAGTGATATCCATTTCTTTGGGGGAAAGGAGTGTAAAAGTCCCTTTACAAAATGTTTGAGCAGTCTGGCGCTGTAGAGGGGTGGTCTCCCTCTTTTCCTGGTGAACCTGGAAATTGCTGCCAGGTGTACTTTTATGGAGGAGATAGCAAGACCTTCCTTTGCTAGCTTCAGCAGGTATGGAAGGACCTGTTCCGGTTGTATAGCCACCGGTCGCTGGTTGGACTGTTGTGAACAGCATGTGCAAAATATTTTCCAATTTTGGTTTAAATAGCTGTTAGTGCAAGGGGCCCTAGCTGCTGCCAGTATGCGCCGACATTCCTTCGGGATGTCTAGGTGGCCGAATTCGGAGTGATCAAGAGCCATGCTGTCAGCTTGAGGGAGCGTGGGTCATGATGCAGGATATTGCCATTGTTCTGCTACAGGAGAATGGCATGGGCTCCCAGTTGGATTGGGTTGTCTGCCGATAGCTGGAGGAGGTCCAAGAGCCAAGTTCATCTGGGCCAGTATAGTACCACTAGGATTATTTTGCAAAGGTATCTCTGGATCATTTGGCTTGTTCTCCTGATCAATGGAATGGGAGAAAACACGTATGCAAAGACGTTGGTCCAAGGGAATGAGAACGCAGCCCCCTGACAGCGTGGGTGCAGTAGCCTGCTTGCACTGTTTGTTGGATATTTTGGCAAAGAGGTCCAGTGGAGGCTGACCCCACACTGTGAAGATTCTATTGATTTGGCTGCTTTGAAGCTGCCATTCATGGGATTGTGTTGTGTCCCTGCTGAGGCTATATGCGCGCTGGTTGTGCATCCCCAGCAGGTGGAATGCTTGTAGAGTAATGGGTTTGTGAATTGCCCAGTGCCAGATGGTGTGATCATCCTGAGACAGGGAACTTGACCTGGTTCCTCTCTGTTTGCTGAGGTAAAACATTGTGGTGGTATTCTTTGTGAGTATCCGCACTACTGAGTTTTGAATTAGTGGAAGGAAGGATTTTAGGGCCCGATGGACCGCTCCCAGCTCCTGGATATTGATGTGCAGGGATGATTCGTAGGGAGTAAATAGGCCTTTGATTTGGTGTTGGCTCATGTGGGCCCCCCATCCCACCAAGGAGGCATTGGTGACCAGCGTGAACTGGTGGCTTGGCTCGGGCAGTGTCATCCCCCTTGAGATGTTGTTGCATATTGTCCACCATTGTAGTGAATGTGAGAGCACTGGTGTGATGGTGATTTTGTCTCCCCACGAACCTTAGGTTTGGGACCATCTGGCTACCAGGAACTGTTGTAATGGTTGTGTGCACAGACTGCAATGGGGTATTAACGTTATGCAAGATGACATGGTTCTGAGTAGTGCCATGTATTTGCGCACTGGGATCTGTTTGTTTAGGGTGAATGAGTGTGCCAGAGACATAAACCTGTGAATTCTGCTGGCTGAGGGTTTGACCAGGCTTTGTGCCATCGAGAAATGTGCACCCAGGAACACCAAGCTTTTTGATGGTGTGACGCAGGATTTCGTGTAGTTGATTGTAAATCTAACTGTTGGAGCAGAGTCTCTGTTTGCGCAAGTGAGGCTGATGTTTCTTGGTGCGTTGGGGTCCTGACCAACCAATCATCTAGATATGTATGTATAGACGTGGTGGCCTTGTTTTCCGAGGAAAGCTGCCACTGGAGCTAGGCATTTGGTGAAAGTCCTGGGGGCTGATTTGAGGCCAAAAGGGAGGACTCAAAATTGGTAATGCCTCTTCCCGACCTTGAACATGAGGTACTGCCAATGTTTGTGGTGTATTGGAATGTGAAAGTAGATGTCTTTTAAGACTAAAGCTGCTAGAGGTTCATGAGGCTGAATCGCTCTTATGACGTCTTGTAGCGTGACCATTTTGAATTTTTGTCTCTTAATGTTTTTGTTTAATTTTCTTAAGTCCAGGATGGGATGCCACTTTCTGTCTGGCTTTTGTACCACAAAGTACCTTGAGTATACTCCTTTTCCCACCACGCATGGGGGAACCCTTTCTATAGCTCTTTTGGCTAACATTTAATGCACCTCTTGTTGAAGGATCTGTTGATGGGGATATGACACCGTTACGGGAGGTATGGATTTTTGTTTGCACATGAACTCTAACAGATAGCCATGTTGGCTGACATCTAGCACCAATGTGTCCTTGGTTATTGATTGCCACCTGTCATGGTAAAGCGCCACATTTCCTTGCGGCCGTCATAGTTGAGATTTGTTCTGCCTACCCCTCTGAGGTGGCAGAGCCGCATTTGCGTTGCAGTTGGTGGTAGTCCCTGGAGCATTGGAAATACTGAAAGTTCCTTTTATTGCCCTGGGAGTAGTAGCCGGATCTAGCATACCCTTTGGAGTCTTTAGTTGAAAATGACCCATTTTGACCTGAGGCCCCCAAAAGGGACGAGAATAATTTCTTCCTTATAAGGAAGTTAGTGACTGCGCTGTATCAGGAACTGCCTTTATGACCTTAAGGGCCTTGTCGATTTTGTCACTGAAGACATTCTTACTCTTGAAAGGCATGTCCACAACCTTATGTTGCATCTCCTGGCTCAAGTCGGTGCAGCTTAGCCAGCCTTGCCTTTGTAGGACAACCCCATTACAAATCTATTTAAACCACATCTCTGTGAGGTCCACAGGGATATGTATGCTATGGTTAGAGGCTTCTTCGCCCTCACATACAATTGTCATGGCTTCCTTATCCTAAAACATTGGGATATTGTGAGATTGGACCTTCCCGAGGAGCCCCGACCGCGTTTTGCATTTAAAAGGGCTCCCAAAATTCGTGATAAACTGATCCATTCTCGTTTTCGCAACACCGCTCCCAAAACTGGCCTATGGGATCTACGTTCAGTCAAGGGTCATTACCCTTGTGGCTCCTGCAGTGTCTGCACGTTCACCAGAAAAATGAAAGATTTCAGAATAAATGAACGAATATGGACTTTGTCAAACCTCACCAATTGCAAAACTAAGAACGTTGTTTATTGCATTGAATGCCCTTGCGGACTAAGGTATGTTGGACAAACTAGCAGAGCAGTACATGTTAGAATTGCTGAACATCGATCGCGCATAAGATGCAAAATTGCTACGGCACCTTTAGTTAATCACTATCTTACTTTGAAACACTCACCCAACAACATACTATGGTGGGTCTTAGAAACAGTTCAAAACTCCATCAACACACAAAAATGTTTGTTAGACAGAGAGGCCCGGTGGATCTTCCGATTAGGCACCCATACCTATGGATTAAATGAGGAATTTATTCCACCACTTCAATTTCTCCTATACTGCCACTGTACATGTCTTCACATTGAGTCACACGTGTACTGCCTCTTTCTTTTTAGAGGCTCTACACTAGCCTTCATTTTATTCACTGAAGCCTTTCTTTTATGTAGCATAGGCTTTTTGGACTTCCGAATATTTGGCTGCTCTACATACCTCCATATTATCTAGTCGCCTTCCTCATGCGACTCATAGGTGCTGTACCTGCTATAGATTTACGAGTGGCATAATGTTGCAGTCATCCACAATACACAAGGCGTCATTACATTTAATGAGGTCTTTCTTGTGTGTAACACTGACCGTAAAGGCTTAGGCATTTGGGTCTAGCCACTATGGGGCTACGTTGCGTACTTTCACTTCATTGAGTCGCTTTCCTCACGCGACTCGCAGGAGCTGAACCTGCCTTATAAATGGCCGTAGGTTGTAGCTATCCAACATGAGCGTGGCTCCGTTTCGTGCCGGTGCCTAGAGACTAAACGCGGCTCCCTTCGAGCGCGGCTTTGCTTGGCGCGTTCAACGGCCCTCATACACCTCCCTTCTCAGGGTGTGTGTCTAGGGGCCGCGCTGCGATTGGACACGCCTCATGCCCCAATCACGGGGGAGGTGTGTCAGTTCACCTCCCCTTAGTGCTTTCCATATCATACAGGAGATGTGCCTGTTGGCACCGTTGAGAGAGGATACGTCACGCGTATCCCTCCAGAGGTGGGGGCTGTGGAACATAGACATTCTAGCCGATTCAGGATCCTGATTTGGCAGCCGGATCGCACATCATCACGTCGGCCGCTACTTATTCAGTCCCTACTGTATCTCTTTCTCTGTTGTCAGATCCTCGCTGACACCGTCCACTTCACACTCAGCGTGAGCTGCGCCAGATCCACTCTCTGGATTCCGGTAAGCATACTCCCGTTTTATTTTCTACTCTTCACCTATTCCGCAAGGAAGCCTCATTCATTGCTTTATATCTTGCACATTACTCCGGTTTAGTACCTGTGCATTTTAGTGACCTTCATGTACATTTGTAGTGAAACATCTTTCTTTTTCCGTTTTTTTAAACGGATTGCAATAGGATCAGTCCTGCCTTTCTCCCTTTCTCTCTTTTTCATCCTTCTGTTTCTTCCTCTCCCCTTTTCCTTCTCTCATTGTCTTCTTTTCTTTCCTCCAGCAGGTATTTGCTACCGCAACACCCATTGGATACCAACATTGTTTTACTAAGGGGTATCAACTCTTCCATTCTGAAGATGGTCTATGATCATCGGGTTCCATTAATTAAAGACCCTAATGCTACATTTGGAGAGGAGCACATTATATTCTCCAGACTCAGGCAAATTTTCCTTTTGTGCTCTCTTTTTCTCTCTCCATCTTGCTATGACTATATTTCATAGATTCTGTATTTTCCAGCTTCACTGAAGGATAAACCCCCCCCATTTTTTAATTTTTCCTTTACTTCAGTGTCTTTCTCCAGCCACTCCTGCTCATGCTCTGTACTGAGGTCTTGTTTGACGTCCTGACCTCCTGCCTTTGAAGTATTCCCCCTCATTCATTTAGGGTAAGGTTCTCCTTGTAGGCAGTTTAAATTAGTAGTCTTTACTTAAATTACTGCTTTGCCTTAAAGAAATAATGTTTTTTTTTTAAAAACTTGTCAGCCCAGGATTTCCATTTGAGAAGTATACAGCAAGTTATAGTGTGTTTTTGTTTAAATACAGCTTATTCTCTGTACAAACTACATATTTCTTTATGTGATTGAGTGTTTTGTCTGCTTCCCCGCAGGGAATTTTACTACTTATTTTGCCCCGAGGATTGCGGTTTTCAAACATCAGTGGCCTCACAGGTGGCCCGCCGAAACTTTTTAAAAGGTCTCATTGTCTGTTGGAACTCATTTTGTTCCCAACTGCTTACAGATTTATTCTCTTTCAGACCTTTTCTTTTCTCTTCACAAACAACCATACCATGTGAAAAGTTTACGTTGGCAGACCTGTATAAATGCTTCCACATCGTGTATAAATGTATTTACATCTTGCCTAATCAACTGGCGGACCTTTATAAATGCATTCAGATTTTGTTTAAATCAACTCAATTGTTAATTAAAAATCGCTTGATTTGTTAATTGTATGTCTCTGTTTAAAGGAATTCATTTTATGTACTTGTTAAACACACCCACTTTTTGTGAAATAAATAAGTAATACTCAGAAATAAAATATGTTTTTTGTGTGACATTATATTGCTCTATGCTTCTCATGGTTACCTTGGGTTGTTCTAAGTTAGAATAATCGGATATCCTGTTGGATACCACTTGAATAGTAATCATAACTTTTCAAATTTAGTTTTTACGGCTTTTGAAACCTTTGTTATGTGATTCCTTTCATTGTTGTTCAGATAAATGATTCAGGATGGGGGCTAGCTGGTACCACATTTCGCTGTCTTAGCGGGCTACTATGGCTAGGGCTTTGGCCACTTTAACTGTTGTTGTCCCTGTGGTGAGTACCTTTTTGCTGAAAGCATCTATTTTTCTGCCCTCATTTTCTGGGGGTTGGCGCATTCATGCTCCAAACGTACTTTGTGAGTAGCAGCCGCTGACACTATAAACTTTGGAGAGGGTGAGAAGTTAGGCACTTAGGAGTCGTGTCTGGTGCTTTAAACTTTTTGTCTAGCCTACCTTTCACCGCGGGCTCTGCGAAAGGGTACTTCAGGGTTCGTAACCCCTCTTGCCAAATACGGTCCAGAATAGGTATAGCGAACATGGCTTTTCAGCGTTTCCACCTATGATCAAAAAGAAAACAATATTTATTTTCCTCCGCTGGTGTTAAACCAAATGCTTGGCACGCTTTTGAAACCATGGTGTGGAAAGCCCCAATGTCATCTGGTGGAGAGGGCTGCACCGGACTACCTTGCGTATCTGTTTGGTCTGCTTCATCTGTATCTCAGGTATCACCCTGGCGTGGTTAGTAAGATGTGGTGGAAGAGTCTTAATCCTTTGGATCAGTGTCCTGATCTATGTCCACCAGCTCCCCTTCTTCTTGTTTGCCTAACAGCGGACTACCCCTACGTGGAGGAGGGGGTCTGGGTGGGGATTGAAACCTGTGCGCTGAGCGTGGGTGTTTGGTGTGGTCCCAGGACATGCACTCCTGATCTTTGCATTGAGCAGGGTGGGCATGTTGAATTGGCGCTATTTGGCTACCACTCTGTTAAGGGACTGCCTGAGGTTGAGGGGGTGGTAGCCTGCAAAGTTGACAGTACCTGCAGGGATAGAAGAGCCTGCAGGTGTATCAGTGAATACGCTAATGTTACCCCCTGCCCCCCTGAACCTGAGGTGTGCACTGGCTTGCTGTCTTACTGGTATTCTTATCCTCCCTTGATTGGAGGGGAATGGAAGACCTGTCCTGTGAAAGGGACTGGATCACTGTGCATTCTTTGGAGTCTGAATCTGTGATGCCTGAGCAATGATCCCTTGGAGGATCGAAATCTGATGTGTCTTCATGTTGCAGAATTTTGTCAGGCATAATTTATGTGTATTTTATGGAAGATAATCCTATAAGGCATTCCCTTGGTTTCGTAGTGTCTCTTTTGAGGTCCTAAGGTTTCCTTTAGCACAGGCAAGTAGGCCTTCTCCTTGCAACTGTGTGATAGTCTGACTAGGGTGTCCTGTGGTTGAAACCATAGGAAGAACCTTTGACAGCTAGGCCTCTATTGCTTTGGAGCACCCCTCTGATGCTTTCTCTCTGCTTGGTGAAGTTTTTTGTTTTTTCATCATCGATGAGTGGACCATTGATGAGTGATGTCTTGATTTCATTGTTGAGGAGTGGACATCGATGATTCATGTCCTTTAGAGAGCCTATGCTTCTCTCTGGGAGAATGGGACTCTGACGACGAGCAGTGTTTATTCTTCGTCGACTAATACATTTTTGTGGGCAACTTGTCCTTATGTTTATCTTTCGCCAGTGAGGTTGCCCACGACAACAAGCGGGAAGCTGATGCCGTCGTCGGTCGTGAGCCCTTGCTTGGGTGAGACTTAGATGACGATGAGAGGTCTGACCCCGTTTTGGGCGTCGTCAATATAGTCCACAGTTTCTCTGATGACTGCTTATTTGTGGACAGGGAGCTCTTGTGGCTTAGCGGTTTCTTTTGAAAGGGAGACTGTGTTTTAAGGGCCATATGGCTTTGGATTGTCAACGATTTTGCCTCACCTTGAGTAGCTTGAGGTTTCTGCTTTTTCACAGGTCGCTCTTCTGACCTGGGTTTATGGTTGGACTGCGACGGCTTTCCAGAGGAAGTGGTAGCATTGAAGAGTTCACTTCCAACACAGGGTAAGACCCCTCAATCAGCCAACAGATTAGGCAACACTTTATGCCTTTGAGGGTTTTTTGAGAGTAACCCTGACAGATCTCGCGGTCCTCTGATGAGTGATTTGGGTACAGGTAGTAAATGCAGTCTAGATGTCTGTCCCCTTCGTAGATATTTTTTAGGCTGCACCTACCGCAGGCTCTGAACAATGATTTTTTATACACTGTGGTTTCCATGTTTGTTGCCAATGTCATCGAAGGGTTGTCAGCCGTCTGTGTTTCGATGTTTTTGTTGAAAAGTTATGTTACTTTTACAAGGGTGAAGAAGATTTCTCTCTGAAGAGAAGAGCAGAAGGATTCTTATCAGCTAAGAAGAGGGTTGAAATTTGAGGGGAAGCTGATGGGGCAGAGCTATACACTCGACGTCCTATTGGTAGGGACCCAAAGTACCCACAATGATGTGGGTGGGACACTCAAGGGTTCAAAAGTTTTTCCTTAGGAAAGTTATTCATATATAAGTAACCAGGGATTCCCTGTCATGCCCCGCGTTCCTGCACACGGGCGACTTGGGTCATCCGTTTCCATGTGGAAGTTGCCTTGGCGACTACTTCCAAGTCGCGGGACATGCCGCACTACATTTCCCAGCATTTCCCCTTTTTGCGATTACGTGACACGCCGGCAACATGTCTCACGTCCTGGGAAAGATAATCGTACTTAACTCAGCTTGTCCATGCAACGGGTGTTCCTAAAAATAAGCAGTTAGTTTAAGTGCCCGATTCTCGTTATCCTGTTTTCTGAAATCTCCTGGACCCGGCTCATGCTTTAAGGACTATTCCATACGTCTCCTCCCTTACCATTTCTGGCGCCAAAACCCTCGACTGTTTTCCCTTTGGTAATCGAACTCCTGGCTTTGTATACGGATTGCTCTCTCCTGCTCCTGTTTGTTGTGACGCTTTTGGATTTGCTTCCCCATCACTGAACTTCCAATTAAGTTCTGTTTGTCCCCTCTGGCTGCTATCTTCACGGACTTCCTAATTCCCCTTCATTATCTACGCATTCTGGATTGTTTAATGGTACTTTTCATTTTGTCACAAAAACACATCACTCCACGCATCAACGTGACTATATGAACGCTCTCCTGATTCTACTGGTCACTACTTGGATTGCTTACCTTCACTTCAGGGACGCTTTGCTGAATGGAATAAGGGATTGCTTTTTGGACACTAGCTGCGCCCTCGTGCCGTTCGGGTTAGGTAAATCTTTGCACTAACTTCTACCAACTGGGACTTTCTTCCTGCATCACCTGGTTGCCGTAGTGTGTTTGGACTTACATAAGGTTGTGGGAATTCTCTCTAGCTAAGCAGGTAAGAGAGGGTAATTGTGGGTGGCTGGTCGCTGCATTTTGGGTAACCTTAGTTGCTCTTTTGAATCATTATTTTGTTTGCTCCCTTAGCTCTGTTGTCGCTGCTCCTGCCTTTTCGCTCAAGCCCCTGGCCTGTTAGTTATAGTTAAATTCCTACAGGCTATGCTCTTGGGGGGGAAGTCTTGTTTAGCATAACGCGCAAGGTGTCCCGGAAGAATCTGGTTCGCTGCACGTTCAAGATACCCCAGACTGGAAGGGCACCCCGAAAGTGGCTGCTGACTGTATCCTTTACACGGCTGTATCCTTTTATAAAATTTGTCTAAACTGTGACAGATTTAGGAACCTATTTTTTCTTGCCTGTCGATCATGGAAACCGGAGCTGATCAAATGGCTGCCTTGATGCAAGCCTTTGCGGCTTTGCGTACCGACATGGCATCAGCACATGCGACTCTCCATCAGCGCATGGATGTACTACAGAGCTTTGTGCAGCCGCTACCACCCGATGAGGAGTTTGGTGATGCTGTTGCAGCAGCAGCCCCTCCTACACCCCAAGTTCAGCCTCCTGCTTCAGCCCCCATTGTGCTTCCTGGACCTTTCCCCTTGGCCCCTCCGGAACGCTTTTTTGGAGATCCGAAAACATATCGGACCTTCATAAATCAGTGCCATCTGCATTTTCTGTGTCGGCCACTGGCATTTCCTGACGCTGTTACTAAAGCAGCGTTCCTTCTTTCCCATTTGGGAGGAACAGCAGCGGCTTGGGCTAACCCGTTACTCGAAGCCAACGACCCAGCCTTGTATGATTTTGATACCCTTATTCAATCCATGAATAGTGTATTCGACATGTGTTACAAGGCACAAACTTCCGATCTCGAGTTCCTTGCTATCAGCCAGGGCAAAACGGACCTTATATCCTACCTTGCCCGCTTTAATCAGTTAGCAGCGGAAACTACCTGGCCCGAACAGAAGAAAGCAGCCGTCTTCTATAAGGGACTTTCGGAAGAGTTAAAAGACGCTCTATCAGTGGTACCGGCTCTACCGTCTGGTTTTCCGGAAGTGGTAGACTTGGTTTTACAGGTCGATGCTAGGCTACGACAGAGACGTGGCGAACGGCGTATCCCTGATCTTCGTCTTCCAGCCAAGTCAGAAACCTCCTCTTCTACCTCTCCAGGAGAAGTCGAACCGATGCAAATAGGGGCTATCAGAGGTCCATTAACCAAAGCCGAACGTGAACGGCGTATGGTTAATAATCTATGTTTCTATTGTGGCCAGTCAGGCCACTACATCCGTGTATGCCCTAGGCGACCTGTCAAGATGGCGGGAAACGTCAAGACTCGTCCTTAAGCCGAGCCCCAAGGATGAGTCACCAAATGGATGGCTCGGAACAATGTCCTCCCTCCTCACACATCTATCTGGCCATGTATTTTGTGATCCCTGGTGTTGAGCCTTTCACCAATCCAGCCATGATTGATTCGGGGGCTAACGGTAACTATATGGATATACAGTTGGCTCGATGCCATGGTTTAATGGTAGTTCCTAAGGCTAGACCTGAGGAGGTGCATGCTGTAGACGGTTCTCGTCTGGTATCCGGATGGGTAACGGAACAGACAACCCCGCTTTGCATGTCCACCACAGAAGGCCACACTGAACATATAGTGTTTGACCTTATTTCGGCCCCTCAGTTTGGGATCATTCTTGGTCTCCCCTGGCTTCGGACTCACAACCCTGTAATCGACTGGATCCAACAGACGGTGCATTTTTCTTCTGTGTTTTGTACCCAACATTGTCTTCAAAACCCGGATATGACGTCTGCTTCTCCTTGTTTGGCTTTGGTGGCTAATGTCCCCTCCATTAATGCCACGCGGAGGGATCCAACGCCCGAACTGCCGACGGTATACAAGGACTTTTCTGATATCTTTGACAAAGGACTATCAGAGAAACTCCCTCCACACCGTTGTTACGACTGCCCCATTGACTTGGTACCTGGGGCAGTGGTGCCTCACGGTCGTGTCCACTCCTTAACCGTCAAAGAAGAGGAACATCTAAAAGAGTATGTGGATAAAGCATTGCGTCTGGGACATATTCGACCTTCCCAGTCCCCTGCTGCCTCTCCCATATTTTTTGTGCCAAAAAAGGAGGGGGACCTACGCCCTTGTGTAGATTATAGGGCCTTGAACAAGATAACAATAAAAAACCAGTACCCGCTACCCCTCATAACGGAACTACTTGACAAGATGACATCTTCCACCATTTTTACCAAATTAGATCTCAGAGGGGCATATAATTTGGTCAGAATGCGAAGCGGTGATGAATGGAAAACCGCTTTTAAGACGAAGTTTGGGCTCTACGAATACTGTGTCATGCCCTTTGGGCTCCGTAACGCCCCAGCCACTTTTCAGCACTTCGTTAATGACATCTTTGGAGACATGCTGGATTGTTATGTAGTGATCTACTTAGACGACATCCTGATATTTTCGGATTCACTCACTCAACACATCCAACATGTCTGCTCCGTGCTGCTGCGTTTGCGTACTCACTCCCTCTATGCTAAGCTAGAGAAATGTGTGTTCCACACCGCCTCAGTCGAGTTCTCAGGGTTTCAAATATCGGCAAAAGGGGTGCTCATGTGCACTTCCAAAGTCAAAGCTGTGAGGGACTGGCCGGGTCCGGACTCTGTAAAAGCGCTCCAGTCTTTTCTGGGTTTTTCAAATTTTTACAGACGCTTTATTGCCTCCTTCTCTGAAATAGTGGCACCTCTTACCCGTCTCACTAGTCCCAAAGTCCCCTTTGTTTGGGACAACGAAGCCCAGTCGGCCTTTGAGGCATTAAAAAAGGCCTTCACCACAGCTCCTGTTCTGCAACACTCGAACTCCTCTCTCCCTTTTATAGTGGAGGCTGATGCCTCCGCGATAGCGGTGGGGGCCATCCTGTCTCAAACCTGCCCTGCTACACAGCGGTTGCATCCGGTGGCCTATTTCTCCCGAAAAACTGCCCCCGGCTGAACGCAACTACACCGTCATGGACAGAGAGTTTCTGGCAATTCGGGCGGCTTTCAAGGAGTGGAGACACCATCTCCTGGGTGCTCGACACACCATAACGGTGTACTCTGACCATCGGAACCTCCAAGCTCTTTCACATGCAAAATGTACCAATGCCCGTCAAATACGTTGGCATTTGTTCTTCACACTTTTCGATTTCACGGTTACATATCGCCCTGGCCTTCTACATGGGAAGGCGGATGCCTTATCCCGTGTCGGTACCGATTTTAACACCCAGGACTCGGTGTCACCTATATTGCCCTCGGGTTCTGTGGTATGTGTCTGTTCGGTCTCCACCTCACTCCTTGACCAAGTACGACAGTGGACCAAAGATCATGCTTCTTTTCTCAATACTTTGGATGCCCAAATCGTTACGGGTCTTCCTTATGTTCATGGGCTTTTGTATTTACCTGATGATCAAACCAGACGGAAGGCCTTGGAATGGGCACATGATACCCCGTTGGCTGCGCACCCGGGTCAGCTTAAAACCTATGACCTGTTACACCGATGGTGCTGGTGGCCGGGCATGAAGAAAGATTCTGATTCATACGTATCTAAGTGTGCGGTGTGTATTCAATGCAAGAGACAACCTGGGAAACCTTTCGGTCTATTGATGAAAATGCCTCTCCCACCACATCCGTGGCATACGGTTACTCTTGATTTCGTGGTGGAACTCCCCTTGGTCAGGGGGATGTCAACTGTACTTGTGGTAGTGGATGTTTTCACAAAGATGGCACGGTTTATACCATGTTCTGGTCTACCTACTGCTCCATTTTTGGTTAAACTATTTTTTGATCATGTGGTGCGCTTCTTCGGTCTTCCTACAATCATGATTTCCGATCGGGGCACCCAGTTTACCTCACGGTTCTGGAGAGCCCTTACCCATTCCTTGGGCATAGATGACGGCTTTCATCATCCTACCACCCTCAAACGGACGGACAAACCGAACGCACCAATGGTACCATGGAGCAGTACCTTTGTTTTCTGTGCTTGCAACATCAGACCGACTGGTTGTCCGTTCTGGGAACCGCGGAATTTGCTTATAATAACTCTCGGCACTCTTCAACAGGTTGTTCCCCGTTTTACACTTTGTATGGTTTACACCCAAGGATTCTTCCGCATGTCCTACCTTCATTGGACCAGATCCCTGCTGCAAAATCTACAAGAGACACATTGGTTGCTATACGCGACTCGATTGTGTCTCATCTACTGGCTGCGCAGTCCCGAACAAAAACACAAGCGGATAGGCATCGTTCACCTGCCCCCTCCTATGCACCGGGTGATCGTGCCTGGCTCTCGACCAAGCATCTCAACATTCGGGGTAAACGAAAGCTTTTGCCTCGCTATGTAGGTACTTATAAGGTACTGCACTGTCTCAATCCTGTTGCAATCCGTTTGGACATTCCATCTCATTGGCGGATTCACCCTGTTTTCCATGTTTCCCTCCTCTGCCCCTTTGTACCTGTCACCCGGCTTTCTGTTGCTCCCGCTCCCATCGATGTGCAGGGGGAAGACGAATACGAAGTACATGCTATACTGGACACTCGTCTGCGTCACGGAGTGCGATCTTACCTGATTGATTGGAAAGGTTACGGCCCCGAAGATAGAACTTGGGAACCAGCCTCAAATGTGCATGCACCCTGGCTTTTGCGTGCCTTTTTTTTGGAAAGATTGCGTGCCCGCAGGGGTAGCCGCTCTTTGCGGAGGGGTACTGTCATGCCCCACGTTCCTGCACACCGACGACTAGGGTCATCCGTTTCCATGTGGAAGTTGCCTTGGCGACTACTTCCAAGTCGCGGGACACGCCGCACTACATTTCCCAGCATTTCCCCTTTTTGCGATCACGTGACACGCCGGCAACCCATCTCACGTCCTGGGAAAGATAATCGTACTTAACTCAGCTTGTCCATGCAACGGGTGCTCCTAAAACTAAGCAGTTAGTTTAAGTGCCCGATTCTCGTTATCCTGTTTTCTGAAATCTCCTGGACCCGGCTCATGCTTTAAGGACTATTCCATACGTCTCCTCCCTTACCATTTCTGGCGCTAAAACCCTCGACTGTTTTCCCTTTGGTAATCGAACTCCTGGCTTTGTATACGGATTGCTCTCTCCTGCTCCTGTTTGTTGTGACGCTTTCAGATTTGCTTCCCCATCACTGAACTTCCAATTAAGTTCCGTTTGTCCCCTCTGGCTGCTATCATCATGGACTTCCTAATTCCCCTTCATTATCTACGCATTCTGGATTGTTTAATGGTACTTTTCATTTTGTCACAAAAACACATCACTCCACGCATCAACGTGACTATATGAACGCTCTCCTGATTCTACTGGTCACTACTTGGATTGCTTACCTTCACTTCAGGGACGCTTTGCTGAATGGAATAAGGGATTGCTTTTTGGACACTAGCTGCGCCCTCGTGCCGTTCGGGTTAGGTGAATCTTTGCACTAACTTCTACCAACTGGGACTTTCTTCCTGCATCACCTGGTTGCCGTAGTGTGTTTGGACTTACATAAGGTTGTGGGAATTCTCTCTGGCTAAGCAGGTAAGAGAGGGTAATTGTGGGTGGCTGGTCGCTGCATTTTGGGTAACCTTAGTTGCTCTTTTGAATCATTGTTTTGTTTGCTCCCTTAGCTCTGTTGTCGCTGCTCCTGCCTTTTCACTCAAGCCCCTGGCCTGTTAGTTATAGTTAAATTCCTACAGGCTATGCTCTTGGGGGGGAAGTCTTGTTTAGCATCACGCGCAAGGTGTCCCGGAAGAATCTGGTTCGCTGCACGTTCAAGATACCCCAGAGCGGAAGGGCTCCCCGAAAGTGGATGCTGACTGTATCCTTTACACGGCTGTATCCTTTTATAAAATTTGTCTAAACTGTGACATTCCCACCCTGACAGCAGGAATAGTCACAGCATGTGAATCTATGAAAGATCCAATGCTGGCGAAATATAGGTTACCAAAGTTCAGCACAAGCAGAGGAAAGAGTGAGTTACAAAACGTTACCTTTTACGTCTGCAACGCTGGTTTACAGCAGACTCCCTGATATGCACAGCTGTTCACTGTAGGTGGGTTTCCTTGTCAGCTACTCCTTGTAGTTCTGCTTTCCAGCAACAGTAATAGTGCCTCCTCTGCCGGGCAGATCAGCTTTTGCTGACACTCGGTTTAGTAAAGACCACTGTAGACATTGATTTAGGACATCTCTCTATGCACCACAGTAAAGAGTTCACAGGAATTTACAGTTCCACATCAAGATTGGGTTCCTTAATGCCTCACACCAAACACCTAGCACTCAGCACTCTGCTCTCTCTGCTAGTGCTGGGTGGTTTTGAAGTGGTAGCTCCTCCTCTCTGAGACCGCAATGGAGGACAGACTGTCGCTTGGCAAATTTCATCAAAGTATACTCCAAACACCTAACACTCAGCACTTCTTACCCTTTGCAGAGATGCACTTTGAAATCAGTGACTTCACTATTTTGGTTGGCTAGACACTTTTTCTGCCTCAGCCCAAACCTATATGTTAGGTTTACTATGGACATTTGCTTTAAGGCAGGGTCTTGGGAATAGGGAGCAGTTGGAATTGTTTTTTATGCACCCCTAACTTTAGGGAATTTTGGGGTTGGCAAAAGGAAATCAGAGTACTCAATCATTTTCACAGACTATATTTCTATCCCCACTGGAATTGATTTTGTTGATTTCAAATTTCAACAAAACCACCCTGTGTCAGTTGGCTATAAGTTAATTCATTACATTTGTATTCAATAAAAATACTAAGGATCTACTTGGTCTGCCCACCCAATAAATAAGGGAAGATATTAAATGAAACAGATCTTGGTTTGGTTGGACAGGTTACTTAAATAGAATATCTCTAGGTTTGTTGCTCAGGAAAAGACACCTCCTCCTACATCATCTCATGGGGAAAGTACAGGGATCTGGTTAGACGGCCTCTCCCTATTCTGTCATGGATACATCCAGAATCCATCCCCTTATTTGCTCCTCCAGGTTCCCTCCAGATTTGGTCTTTGTCCGGGTCTAATTCACCTCTCATGTAATCTTGGTTCTCTAGTAATTTCTTTGACAGTTCCTACTCTGATGATTTCAGACAGCGCTCCTGTTTTCCCATTTTGCGTCTCCTTATGAATCTTTAACAACTCTCCAAATTATCTGAATGTTCAGATGCCAGGTTATTGGCTTTTGATCTGTATTGGACATCTCATTTCCTCCTGTTTCTCTGATTAGTTCCTTTTTAGTTACTTGGCTCCATTCTTGGGAGTTTATGACTCCTCCTCTTGGAAATGGCATTTTAGAGCACTTCAGTAATGACCTTAAAAACTACAACATGGCTAAAATATTCAAGTTACAAATAAGTCACAAACTATATGTTTCTGAAATGGTCCAATCATGACAGAGTTAATGAAATGTGTCTCATTTTGGCATGATGTTGCAGGTTTGAATAGCAGATTTTTGTAATGTATTCAACAAAAATGACAATTATCAACACACGATGTTCTATACAGATATCTAATTCAACAAGCTAGCATCTATATGACTCTCTGCTCCGTGACATTTCCTAGGAAGCTGTAATCAGATTTCAGCTTATAACTTCAGTTTCCAAAGTCGGTAATGATTTTTGACCCATTATTGTGCGAATTATGGTTCCCAAGAAAATGGCCAAAGAATGATCCTGCATACACTCCCATGTAAAAAGGTTGACATGCATACTTTCCCTTCAATTAACAGGCATATTTTTATTCCTAAGATCTGTGTCTCTGTCTGGCCGTGTGCCTTCGCTGACCCACTCCTGCCATAAAAGCACTTAGCATGTCGTTCTCCCCAGACTAATGCCCATCTGTTACTTATCTTTGAGAGCAAAGAGTATAACTCTGCCCCCAGTAAATTCCCTCCCAGCCACTGCTGCTGCTTCAAAGAGATTTCTTTTTTTTAGATAGTCAGAAGAGTAGAGCTTGACCCTTGCGTCTAATGGGGGAAGGTGAGCAGTTTGGGTGTTCAGCTCAGGCTGAAGCCAATTGTTATGAACAGAAATGGTTGATTTTAAAATAGATGTTTATTTCTATTTCATGGTGCCTGATTCTATGTTTCATAATCCATCCGATACATGTTGTTTCCATCTTCCTTCTTGCAGTTTATTTAAATTAGTTTTATTATATTCACTAGTTTCTTTACTGTATTCCTTTGAATTCCCTTTCTGCAGTGTAGTTTTTTGTTTAAAAGGTTCCTTGTTTCAAGCTGCAGAATGCACACATTTCCATGGCCTCTATTTTAGCAAAGGAGCCAGTGTGTTCATGGTTTTGCAGTTGAAATTAACTGCTGGGCTTTCTCTGCCAGTCCACAGCGTGCTTTCCAATTACAGGAAAATATTTCAGCTCTTTCAGGCCCAACATGGCAGTTCATGTGTGTCTTGGGGCTGCCTTTAAACCCCCACCACTGAACATAACAGACTACAAAATGTATATGAAAAGACATGTACATAGTCAGATCAAGAAGCTGACAGAGATAGTGTGTGGTCTTTTAGGCAAGAAGAAAAACGAGGAAGGAAAGAAAGAGATCTAATAGCAAGAGGGGGTTTGTTCCATTTTTTCAGGTGTAAGGGAGGAATGGTATCACATGTATGACACTGACACACGAGAAACAATTTCAAAACCTTTATTCAATTTTTGGGGTTTGAAAAAACTCCTGCTTGGCCCTATAGCTATGATGGGAGTAGTCTCTACCGTCAAATAATAAAGAAAGCACAGTCCTAGTCAGTCTCTGTCAAATCAAAATGGCCTATACTAACAAAACCTAATGCCTGCCCTATCTCATATTCAAAATGTATGTAAAGAGGAATATGTATGCAAAGGAAAATAAGTGTCATAACATAAAGCATCAATGTGGCTGTGTCAGCTCTCCTTCCCATGTTGGACAGCACAGAGTAAGGTGGTCCATGTAAATAGGATGACACACTCTGGATCAGGTTCTCAAACAAAGGCAATTAAAAAACATGAATCCGAGGCCCTCTTGGCCTTCCACGTTAAAGTCACTTATTATAGCTTTCAAAAGATCTTTCACAGTTCAACAAAAAAGTTCATGGGTTAAACAAAAAGTTCACATAGGTATCCCTCGGTTGTGCTCAGAACTTTTAATCACAGTATTTGCATGGGTTCCTTTCCCCAAGCTTAATTTGCATTCCTTATCACACTTTCAGTCGCCCTCAGTCAGGCTCAGACCTTTTCCTGATTTTGAAGACTTTTGAATGTGCACGTTTTTTTTTTACCAGAGACCTCCACAAGACCACTTTGACTTTCCCTTCAGTTCAGACTCTTGTGTTATTTGCCCCAGTGTCTCTTGGTCTGAGAAGTTCTTTATCACAAGCACAAAAGTTCGACATTCACCTTTTGACGTCCCCTTTTTCTAGGGTTAATCTTGATCATTGCACATTTTAGAGTACATTCATTTTGTCGCTTTTTCACATAAACATTTCACTTTTTGCAGAGACTTTCGAGTGGCCTACTGCCTTTCGCCAGACCACTCTGCTACTCTGTATCACTGGCTTCACAGTTATCAGTAATTTAAAGTTTACCACAGGTCTGCCTTCCTTTGCGTCTCAACCACACTTGTGCAGCCTTCACTTGTGAGATATACTATTGCAACTCGAATCTTTCCTTAAAACACAACAGCCTTTCATGTCGCTCACCAACTCACTGGCTATGTCCATTCCTTTCTTGTCTTTTCTGTTTCAATTCACGAGTCACGGTTAATATCACAGGCTTGGCTTCACCTCCCCAACTCTGTTGTTCACTCAGGAGGGTTGTTGGCTCCCTTGAACACAATGCAGTCTTCTTGACTGGGATTTGGGCTTCTCTGTGTGTCTTTCACAGTTCTTCGGAGGCAACGACCTACTGCAGGGATTTCCTGGGTTTCTCTACCCTTTGCTCTCGTCGCTCTGTCGGTCGCTCTGCTCCAGTAGGTTTGCATTTGCCCCGGAAGTTCTGCTCCTTCTCGTGTTACACCATGCTCAGAGTGTCTCTCTATGGTCCACCTTTTATCCATTTGGGGAGAGGTAATGGGTGTCAGATGCATGTAACTAAAGTCAAGTGCTTGACCTTGCCTGTCCCAACTAGCGGGATATGTCCAATGCGATATGTAAGGGTTAGCCTATTTACTCTGAGTCACCTTCTTCCTCGGCCCAGTTTTTGTGTAGAAAAGGGGGGGAGTTGGGACGTTGGAGATTCCTATAAAATAGAATGGGTCATGGGTGTGCGAAAAGCGGAATACTGCATCTTACTATCGGTTGTCTCACCCCTGTGCCCCGAAGACCCCTCACCCAGGTGATCCTCCTGCAATGGTCCTGTGGGATGTATTAACCCACATATGCTCTGCCCTGCGGCATCACTGTGTCCTGGTGGTGCCAGAATCATCAAAATGGCTGCAAAACCCCTATGCGCGCCAAAACCTATGGAAATCACGCTCTACAAAGCACAAAAAGATGGCTGCCAAATCTACAATGCATGTTGTCAGTGGTGGAACGGAGACCGCACTCCTGAAAGATGTCATTGGGATGCCCAACAAGTAAAAATGCAGCACAGAGGGAAAAGCAGTGCTTTACTGAAAGGAATCCAGAATCTTGTTTTCAAATCTTTTTCTTGGTTGCTGAAACTGCAAAATGCTGGTACAAAACAACCACAAACATCCAATAGTCTTACTGGGGGTCAAATTTTACTGAATTCAAGACATCATTGTGAAATTGCAATATCCGGGAAAGCTGAATTGGTCATCAAACCACCCATAGCACAAGTTTGCCTGCCTGTGGGATCTGTCAAAATTTGGGTGCAGTGCCAGAGGCCGCCTGAATGGCTGTTTTCAAAAGCCTGCTTTAAAACTGTAAACTTGTACCATTAAGATTTAGGGGCCGATTCATGGAACCAACGTGCGCCGAAAATCTAGGCGCAAGCATGCGCAAGCATGCGCAAGCGGAAAAAAACAGGCGCACGCGCACGCGTGCAATTCATGGAAGTCCCTGCGCGTGTTCACCGCGGGATGTGCGCCAAACCCGTGCATGGCGCACAAGTCACTGCAACATCGCGAAAGGCGTGCGCGACGGTGCGCGACGCGCACAGTGAAAGCGCACAACCTCAGCGCACACAGCAGAAAGTGGGCGGGACATGGGGCGTAACGCGCGGAATGGGGAACAACACGCGAAAATAAAGGCGTAACTGGGGATGCACTGCACGGAAGCAGAGGTAACGCCCACACGCACACGAACCACACGTATTCATGGAATGGAATAGGGCAAACCCACGCACAGCCAAAGCCGCGCACAAGCTGAAACACGTCCACCACACGAAGGCAGGCGGTAGAGTCCCAGCGCATCAAAAAAGTGGCGCCGCGGGAAGTAAAATACGCGATTGAGCGGGGTACGTGTATTCCGGGTGTGTGCGGGAAGTGACACACGCGATTGAGCGGGGTACGTGTATTCCGGGGGTGCGCGGGAAGTTACACACGCGAATGAGCGGGGTACGTGTATTACGGGGGTGCGCGGGAAGTTCCACACGCGATTTGGCCGGGTACGTGGATTCCAGGGGTGCGCGGGAAGTTCCAAACGCGATTTGGCCGGGTACGTGGATTTCGGGGGTGCGCGGGAAGTTCCACACGCGATTTGGCCGGGTACGTGGATTCCAGGGGTGCGCGGGAAGTTCCACACGCGATTTGGCCGGGTACGTGGATTCCAGGGGTGCGCGGGAAGTTCCACACGCGATTTGGCCGGGTACGTGGATTCCAGGGGTGCGCGGGAAGTTCCACACGCGATTTGGCCGGGTACGTGGATTCCAGGGGTGCGCGGGAAGTTCCACACGCGATTTGGCCGGGTACGTGTATTTCGGGGGTGCGCGGGAAGTGACACACGCGATTTGGCCGGGTACGTGGATTCCAGGGGTGTGCGGGAAGTTCCACACGCGATTTGGCCGGGTACGTGGATTTCAGGGGTGCGCGGGAAGTTCCACACGCGAGTTGGCCGGGTACGTGGATTTCAGGGGTGCGCGGGAAGTTCCACACGCGAGTTGGCCGGGTACGTGGATTTCAGGGGTGCGCGGGAAGTTCCACACGCGATTTGGCCGGGTACGTGGATTCCAGGGGTGCGCGGGAAGTTCCACACGCGATTTGGCCGGGTACGTGGATTCCAGGGGTGCGCGGGAAGTTCCACACGCGATTTGGCCGGGTACGTGGATTCCAGGGGTGCGCGGGAAGTTCCACACGCGATTTGGCCGGGTACGTGTATTTCGGGGGTGCGCGGGAAGTTCCACACGCGATTTGGCCGGGTACGTGTATTTCGGGGGTGCGCGGGAAGTTCCACACGCGGTTTGGCCGGGTACGTGGATTCCAGGGGTGCGCGGGAAGTTCCACACGCGATTTGGCCGGGTACGTGGATTCCAGGGGTGCGCGGGAAGTTCCACACGCGATTTGGCCGGGTACGTGTATTTCGGGGGTGCGCGGGAAGTTCCACACGCGAGTTGGCCGGGTACGTGGATTTCAGGGGTGCGCGGGAAGTTCCACACGCGATTGAGCGGGGTACGTGTATTTCGGGGGTGCGCGGGAAGTGACACACGCGATTTGGCCGGGTACGTGGATTCCAGGGGTGCGCGGGAAGTTCCACACGCGATTTGGCCGGGTACGTGGATTTCAGGGGTGCGCGGGAAGTTCCACACGCGAGTTGGCCAGGTACGTGGATTTCAGGGGTGCGCGGGAAGTTCCACACGCGAGTTGGCCGGGTACGTGGATTTCAGGGGTGCGCGGGAAGTTCCACACGCGATTGAGCGGGGTACGTGTATTCCGGGGGTGCGCGGGGAGCAGCACACGTGAATTGCACGTGTGGGTCCTCCCAGGTGTACCCTCTACACCCTCCACGGCCCCTGCAGGTGGCTCACACCACAGGGGCCTACCCAGCACATGTCCTGCAGGCACCCCATCCACCATGGCCATGCCCACCAGCCAACCCACATATCAACTAGCACTACTGCCCACCAACGCATGTCCCCCTGCACCCCCAGCCACCAGGGGCAGCCTCCAGCAGGCCCCCACCCATGTCTCCCCCCACCCCCACCCCCCAGCATCCAGGGGCACCCTCCACCTGGCACCCACACATGTCTCCAACCACCCCCACCCCCCAGCAGTGCAGGGGCACCCTCTACCAGGCCCCCACACATGTCCCCCTGCGCCCCCACCCCCCAGCATCCAGGGGAACCCTCCACCAGGCCCCCACCCATGTCTCCCACCACCCCCAACCCCCAGCCACCAGGGGCAGCCTCCAGCAGGCCCCCACCCATGTCCAACTCATGTTCCCCACCCAACATGTCATCACAGTCCAGATCCCTGGTCTCTATGGTCAGCCCCCAAATGCAAAACACCCACCCGAGTATTGCATCCACCCACTCATATTCTGCAATTACATCACAGAACACCAATTGCAAGTTCCAAAACAAACACATGTCCCTCACATACACCCAATGGGTGTCAGTGATTCTCTAAACACATAACATGAAATGCATGAAAACAATGAGACACCACACATTGAAGTGCAACAAATAAATAATGTATTAAAGGAAAGATGAATAGAAACAAAAATGAAGAAACAGAAATGTGAATGGAAAAAAATGAAAAGAAGCATGTCCGTTCAAAATAAAAAAAAAATTAAAGAATATAGAAATCCAAAGTAATGTAGTACAAAGTCAATGTCCACCAAACAAAATCCAATGTGAAAAAAAAATTATAAGCCATTGATCCATGGATAATGTTAAAAAAGAAAGTATGTACAAGTCCACAACTATGTACAATGCAAGAAGCCAGGGTCCATCATCCCAACAAAATAAAGGAAACCTAACTAACTACACTAACTAATAAAAAAAACTATATACAAAAATGTGGCCAATGTCCAAAAGGTCCAAATGAAATAAAAACAAAAATGAAACTTAACATTACCTACATAACTATGTACAAGGGCAGCGGGCTAGTTCCACGGCTCACTTCTGGATGTGCCGGGCCAGGGCATCATCGAAACTCCTCCTCAATGTCCCGGAGGCGGTCCTCCTCCATGGCCCCGAGGGTCCGCAGGGCCGTCGACGTGTCCACCTCCAAAGCCCTGCGGATTGCCTCTAGGCACTCGACCCGCCTCAGGGCCCTCTGCATGGAGTTCTCCGCCCTGACCATTGAGAGCCGTGCCTCTTCCGCCCGCTGCCGCTCCGCATCTATGGCGTGGCCCAACCGCTGCCACACGGAAGACACTTTTTGTCCTGGGTCCTCCTGCCCTCCGGCCGATGCCTGCCCCTCCGATGTCGAAGGCCCCGAGCCTTCATGGCTCCCACCATGGTGCTGCTGCTGCTGTGCCTCTGCCCCTGCACTGCCTCCTGCTGCCTGCACATCCTCCGCCGGCTGGGGTGCAGTCGTTGACGTGGCCACCCCTGCTGGACGTCCGACTCCCGACTGCGGCAGGGATGCCTCCTCCACCAGCCTGGCCGCACCGTCAGAGGCAGCTCCACAGGGCACCCAGGTGACTGATGGGTGGGAAGATGGCACAGAGGACGACTGGCGCGTAGGGGGTCCAGCTGAGGAGGGGGTCGTGGCAAGCCCCATCAGACGGAGGAATCCGGCCTGGGTGACCTGTCCCAGCAGGCTGACGTGGTCAACGAGCCATTCGAGATGATGTGCAGTCTCTTCATGAAAAGACTGCAGGTCACCTCGCATGGCCCGTTGACGCAACGCCACTCCAGCCAGGACAGGCTCAACCCGGGCCTGGATAGCCACGTCCGCAGGCAGAGGAAGGCCAGTTGACGTCAGCTCATCCCCTGCCTGAAAACTGGTCTGGACATGGGCATCCCTGCTGGTGCAAGATGATGCAGGGACAGGATCAGGGACAGGATTGCACACAGGCACCTCCGCGGCGGCCTGTGCTGCCTCCTGTCCCTGGTCCTGCACTGCACCACTAGCACCAGTGGGATCCCCACCCCCAGACCCCGTCTCCGGTGCTTGCACGGCCTCCTCCTCCACCAAACCCCCCACCAACCTGGATGACTCTGTGCCATCTTCCCCCGTTGGGCCCTGTGGGGTCCCAGCTGCCCCTTCTGCTGCCGAGGAGTCCAACTGCAACCTCCGCCTCTTGGACCTCCCCCCGGCAGCTGCGGCCTGGGACGCGGCACCGGACTCCTCACTCCCCGACGAGATGACAACCTGGGAGGGGAGCCGGGCCTTGCGTCTCCGGCTGGCGGTGGGATCCCCGCCGCTGTGCTCCACAGCACCTTCTCCGCCCTCTTCATCAGTTGACGCTGCAGACAGGGAGAAAAAAAACACAGGCATCAGGGCACTGTACAATGGACACATACACACATGACAGTTGTACATGAGTGGCATTGGCAAACCTCAGACATGTCATCACAATCCCCAACACACATGTCATTACAACTTGCACACACGAGCCATACCACAGCCATGTTGCAACTGCCAACACCATCCATACACATACAACAGCATCAGCAGCCAAAGGTGAGCCAGACATCACATGCAACACAGGAAGTGCACCACACATGTACACACCAACCACCACACTTGCATGCATGTGTACACCTCTGCTAAGTGTCGCAGTGATCAGACGGGCATCCATGTCACATCTGCCAATCAGGCTTCCACATACCGCTGTCACATGCATCCATGTTGCATCACTGTTGCACCCTTGTCAAATACACACACATGCACATGTACACAGCGCTGATACAATCAGCTGAAAACAACATACATGCGTGACATCACGGACATGTCTACTCACATACACATTCATACAAACTTGTGTGCCCACACAACTGCATTTGCCATGCAAGCCCACACACACAGGCACCATCCATGTCTCACACATTACAGCCCTCGCATGTGTCAGCCCCACGGCCCTGTACACCCGCACCCATACTCGACCCCATACAAACAGATGTGCAACCTGCACACTACTGAACAATCACCACACGCACTGCTCACAATCAGGATGCATGTACACTCACCGCTCGACTCCAGACGGGTCTGCCTCTCAAGGACCTGGACGTGGAGCGCTGGGGATATGTGTTCCAGGACCCTCATCTGTTCTTCCGACAAGTGGCCCCGGCGCCCCTTGGCATCCGCTGCCTTCAAGAGGCGCCGGGCCTTGGTCAGGGTCCTGGACCTGAAGTCCTCCCAGCGCTTCTTGACATGTTGGAAGTCGCGGACTGCCACCCCCTCCGCGTTGATGGCAGTCACGATGTCAGTCCAGATCCGAGTCCGTCCTTCCTTGTCGGCGCGGCAACTTCCGAAGAGGGCATCATACTGCCCCAGGACTTGCTCCACCAGGACACCAACTTCGGTGGCACTGAAGCTGGTGCCCCTCTGCCTCTCTGGCCGGGGGTTGTCAGTGGTCACAGATGGAGTTTGCCCCGACATGACAACCCCAGAGGCAGGAGTGGGTGGGCAACTGGGTCCTGGGGTTGGGCTGTGGAGCGATGGAATCCCAGTCGGGAGTCTTTGGTTCCAGCAGGGGTGGTCACACCAACAGCACCCCTGGCTGATGTGCAGGCAGCAAATGGCAGGGCACGTGGGCAGCAGGCAGTCAGGCAGCAGCAGATGGCAGGTGGGAGCGTGCTCGGGGCTCTGGGGGGCAGTAGTTCGGCCTTCTGGGCAGGAGCGTGGTCTTCCGTGTGCTTACGCGTGGCCAGCTTGATACGGAGTGATTTGGCACGTGAAAATTCTGCACGTCAGCGTGTAATTCGAGGAAAGGCCCTTAGCGCGTAAGCGCGTCTGCACGCATACGCATTTTCATTGGACCAAAGGCCCTCAGCGCGTGAGCGCGTCTGTGACGTGACGTGCAAGGGAGTATCCCTCATTGCACGTGATGACAGTACACACGTGGATCCCAACCAATCGCGTGTGAAAGTTCACGGGACCCCGGAACACACGTACCCCGGCCAATCGCGTGTGGAACTACCCGCGCACCCCGGAACACACGTACCCAGGCCAATCGCGTGTGGAACTACCCCCGCACCCCGAAACACACGTACCGAGGCCAATCGCGTGTGGAACTACCCGCGCACCCCGAAACACACGTACCCAGGCCAATCGCGTGTAGACTTTCTCGCGCACCCCTGAAATCCACGTACCCAGGCCAATCGCGTGTAGACTTTCTCGCGCACCCCTGAAATCCACGTACCCAGGCCAATCGCGTGTAGACTTTCTCGCGCACCCCTGAAATCCACGTACCCAGGCCAATCGCGTGTAGTCTTTCTCGCGCACCCCTGAAATCCACGTACCCAGGCCAATCGTGTGTAGACTTTCTCGCGCACCCCTGAAATCCACGTACCCAGGCCAATCGCGTGTAGTTTTTCTCGCGCACCCCTGAAATCCACGTACCCAGGCCTATCGCGTGTAGACTTTCTCGCGCACCCCTGAAATCCACGTACCCAGGCCAATCGCGTGTAGTCTTTCTCGCGCACCCCTGAAATCCACGTACCCAGGCCAATCGTGTGTAGACTTTCTCGCGCACCCCTGAAATCCACGTACCCAGGCCAATCGCGTGTAGTCTTTCTCGCGCACCCCTGAAATCCACGTACCCAGGCCAATCGCGTGTAGACTTTCTCGCGCACCCCTGAAATACACGTACCCAGCCCAGCCGCGTATGGAAACACCCGCACACCCCTGGAATACACGCTCCCAGCTCTGCGTTTGCTGCTGCCCTTTGCGCTGGGTTGGGGATTTTGATGGCTTTTCCCTGCGCGAGAGGCGTTCTTGGAGGCGTAACTGGCGCTGCTGCAGGGTCGCTGCGCAACTGTGCGCCACGGCTGGTTTTGGTGGCTGGAATCCATGAATACGCTGTGCGCGGAAATGGATTTTAGCGCACGCGGCTGGCGCAGGGATTCGCACGCGCACACTGTGCGCCAGCCGCGTGCGCCACTTGTGCGCTGAATTCTATGAATCGGCCCCTTAATGTCTGAAATCTAAGTGACCTGTTATCAAGAGTAACCTAGGTTGTAACTATTTAAACTTCATGGTTTAGAGTCTGGAATCAGTGTTATAGCTGCTAGTTTTAAAATTACAAGCCAAACCACAAACAACTTCCCCCGCAAGACCAGGCACCTCCCTTATGCTCTCTAGACGAGGAACTCACACACTTGTGTTGATTAAGTGGGGAGGGGAACTTGGGCTGCTGTAGAAAGAGCACAATGGACTTCCTCCAAAGCAAGGAGATGCTAATCAGGAAGGATCGTAAATGGCCTCTGCCAGAAGGAAGGGGCAGAGATTGCTTCTGAGCTGCAAGAAGGAGAAGGAGGCAGGCACAGACAACTTTTGTTGATTCACAATGGACAAAAAGCACATTTCTAAAAAGACTGATAATGTACTGTGTACAATTGTAAAAAATATGCAAACCCCGGACTTCTGAACTTAATTTTTGGCTGCACATTTTGAGAGGAGCCAGAACTCTGTGCTATGTTCTCTGAAGTAACTGTAGACATTATGGTTTTATACCAAATGTATTTATGTCAAAGCATGAAACTTCACACGCTTATGCCCATATGCAATACGCACAGTTGTACACATTTTTGGATAAACTAGATATTGTGTTCCGGCCCAAAGGGCAGAATTCTGTCAAAAGCCGACGCAAGATCCCACAATGACGAGTCTTGGAAGAGCATTTGCTCCACAAAATATGTGATCTAGATATGTTATTGTTATAAAGTTTGCAACATTGTAAATATGTATTATACTAAAAGTAAATTTCATGTTCAAAAACCAAGGGGAGGATTCTCTGACTCGTAAAACCACATCATCATGGTGACACCCTGTTTTCTCCTCCAATCAAGGGAGAGGGGAGATTCTAACCTATAGCCAGCCTAGGGGGCGTGCTTAGGGTAATCCAGCATACACACCCCTTTACCAAATGCATAAAAAGAGACAGCTGAGGATTTAGAAAAGACACACAGATTCACCCACCAACCAATTCCTGGTGAAGCACCCTGAAGGAGATCCATCAATGTTCCTTGCTCCAGACTCCAGAAACTTTGCAAGCAGAAAGGCAAATTTCATTAGTTGAACCATTTTCAACTAGGCCTTGAATTTCCAGAACTAGAATCCCACCACCATAGGGGAACATCAAAGAAAACAGCTGGGCACTGCTGTAACTGCTTGCCTGCCAAATAATTATCTGTAGAACCAGGGCAGATTAAACCCAATCCTGTGCCGTGCTGTGCCGTGCTGTGCCGATCCTGTCCAGTCCTGTCGTGCGGTGACCAGAGCGCCTTGCTGATTGCAGACCCTGTCCAGTCCAGTGTGCCCAGCAGAATTCCTGTACAGAAATCTTGACTGACAAGAATTCCTGACGGTTCTGTTCAAATACATATAGTGAGTATCCAAAGTATAGAACCGTGTCACTAGCCTATGTACTGCCCATAGCAATCCCTATCCAAATCCATCCTATCTTGTCTTCAGAAGTGCATGGTTAGAAATATTTTTGAATTGCCTGAACTCTTTATCTTATCCCTACTACCTTCCGTCTGTAATAGTAGTGTTAAACATATCTTTTGAGCTGATATATTTCATCTGAAGAAGGCAAGCTCCTCGGCAGGCAAAAACTTGATTCAGAGGCATCCTGGTCTAGTGGATGTGCTCCTGTGTAGTATTTGCTTCTTCATAGTCCTTCCCTAGTGTAAAGAAATCCTATTTGTCTTTTGAAAGTGCATCCCTGTTTTCTTATTTTGGTGCATATTTAAAAAAAATGACCTCCACGAAAACAGCCATAACTTCTTCAAATTTTATGCTAGAAACAAAATTTAAATGTCTGCTTGTAGCTAACATTGCCACACACGGAATAGTTTGGCAAAATATTACACGTGTAAAATAGCTTTTCATTGCACCCGACCTCAAATTTCAGTTTGCACATTGCTTATTGGTGTCAAATCTTTGCTAGTGTTTGTCTGTAACCATATAAAGTGGCTCCCATTAGAATGTAAACAATTTCAGTGATTTAAGCCATATGTAGTGTTTAACCTATTGCATTCAAAGCCAACTTTAAAACCATTTTGACAGTTTGCCAATCAATTCTGTTTCTCTCTTGTGTTTGCTGGTGGAAACTGGGATTGATATTGTATTTGAATTCTGCATTCCTGAAACCTGTTCTCTCTCCTCCTATTATTGTTGTGCTGCATTGTTTTTGCTCATTATTACTCCTTGTGATTAAATAGATTGCTTAGTGTGACATCACCCCATTGGTGATCATTGTATTCCCATTAGAAATAGTGTGATTATATTGTGAAATATATAAATACATATTTGAACTTTGCAAACCAGCCTGATTCCTGGTTCAGTGTGACCGGGGGATGGGGGGAGGGGTGGGTCATTCGAAGAGAGGGGGGTGTTATAAGTGGTACATCGTTCAGAGTAAAAGAACTTTTAGACACAAACAAAATAAATAAGGGTTTCATTTGTGCATTACACGCTAGGCATTGACTTAGGTGAAGTGCCGGATTGAAATCCCTTACAGGCCACCCCCAGGGTCTGGATCCAAAGGTGATGGCCATACCCAGGCCAGTTAAGAGACAGATCCCAGGGACTAGTAGGCGAGAGACCCTTTGGTTTCTCACACAGGGCTAGAAATAAAAAATGAATAACATCGAACTGATAACATGTGGGTGATAGACAGCCAAGAGAAATTGACATCTAATAGTATGGGTGGGAGAATAAAAGGATATCAGGAATTTTCAGGAAAACAAAAAGTTTTGCATTTAAGGAAAATATATACAGGAGCTGTGCTATCTTTTAGAGGCCATATCAAATACTATATGCAGCTAAAAAGTCTTAAACAATTCCATTAAAAGAATGAACGTTTTTGCAATATGTGAAATAACATTCACTTCTAACAAGGTCTCAAAAACGGCTTTTAGCTTATTTCAAGCAGTCGTAGCAATCAAAATGAAAGAGGGTTGTCAAATTGTTTTCCTCACATTTCAAATGAATCCCATTCTTCTTTGCCATTGAGAACATTTGCATTTGAAAGCTGAGACTAACAAGCTGTACAAGACTCTAGATAAGCATGCATTAAGGGTTAATACAAATATTGACTCTGCAAAATAACGATGTTCCTGTAAAATTCTTGACTGAAATAAAATTACCTATGCATCACTGAAAAGAATGTAAACGTTTTTAATGCGGACATTCTGCTTAAAATGGAAAGATGTTTTCTGGTGCAGCAACAAAGCTGCAATAGCGCTCGCCATTTGCCAGTTTGACTTGACCTTCATTAAACCTTAGTGTTTTCAGTGTTTCAGTTTCCTAAATCCCATGCTGCCATAATGGCAAGGTATTTGATTAGCACTGGCATAATCAAGCCCTCGCTCCAGGGTCATGAGGGTAATCACCTGCATTATGCCTTTCCTAATAAATTACGGTCCCCTGGCAAGCTGCCCACTCTGCTCATTATCTCCAAATAGAGTTAACTGGTCCTCACTGCCCAAACTAACTGCCCAAAAACAGACGGCTGGCTTTCGGGCAAAGAGGCCTAGGAGTCCAATGGAGGGCACTGGTGAGAAAGCAATTTACCGGTTCGAGCATGTTATCATGGCTGGAGGGAGGAGGCCTTTAAACGACAATTGTTAGAAGCTCAGTAGCCAGGGCAAAGGCTGTTTTTAAAGACAAAAAAGTTAACTTTGATTTACTTTAATCACATGCCTTGGAGATTTCGCTCGAGAAACAAAAGAAGTTAACAGTTAGTTATGTGTGTATGTGTCCCGGTTTAATGCCACAGCGTTGCAGAAAAGGCTCAACTAGGAGCGTATATGTGAAGGAGGAACGATCGAACATTTTCTGGCAAGTGCATGCATTCATGCTTCTGTTTTACAGCATGCCACTCTTGAATTAAGAGCTACCACATGTTCACCCACAATCCACAATCCACATCTGTCTTTATTTGTATACGTAGCCGTGCAAGAATATCATCCCTGCGAGTACACTAGATGCATGTAAACATCCTGCCAACATATAACTTGTCAAAGCTAGTTTTTGCCTAGATGTTTTGGCTGAAAATCTATTATGCCAGGGTAAAGAACTACTGACACTGTAATGGGGCAAAGTAGAATAATGGTTCAATTTAAAAGCACAGCATGAAGAGTGACGATACATGTTAAAGCATACACAACCAATTCATTTTCCGAAAGATGCAAACAAGAGGATATTCAAATAATTTTTAGTAAGAGTAAAGATTTCAATGCCAGAAGCATAGACTTAACTAAGCCAATTAAATTGAGTGAATGTGACATACGATTTGCCAGGTGGTATTCACCAATGAGTACTTTTTTAATGTGATGGTGTCCTTTCAACCAAATATCCACATTGGGCCTCATTACAGGTCTGGTGGTAACCTTGCTGGTGCTACCAGCGGTTGCCAACGGACCCCTAAAAAATTACTGTCGCCTGACTTCCTGGTGCCGCTAGGCTATTACAAGTCCAGCGGCCAGGAAGTTAGGCGCCGGTAATATCATTAATCCCCATTCCAGGACTCTATGGGAGTGGGGACACAGAAGCATCAGGACCATTGTTAACCATGCCGGTGCTTCCGTGACGGCTTTGCTTACCGTGATCGCTGTGCCCGGCAGGGTCAGACCTGTCGGGCACAGTGGCTCCGGCAGGCAAACCTGTAGTTTGCTGGTCCGGAAACAAGGGACTGGCAAACTCGGCATGAGGCCCATTGTTACCATGAGCACAACCTTGATTCTGAATCAGCGTTCTAGATGTGATTGCAGAGACCAATCATTTTTAAATGAGGAGTGTCACCATCAATACCATGCAGACTCTGAAACCGAAAGCTGCCACACATGAGACCGCACAGTTTGAAAGCCCTCTCCATGCCTACCCGTCCCGCTAGTGGGTCTCTGAAATATGTTTCTGCTGCTGTTGAGGTAAGATTTTGGCCAGGAAAAACATGTTTTGCCCGCTGCATGGTCTTTGAAGATCTGGGCACGTAAAGATCTGCAATCATTGACACAAGCCTAGAAATGGAATCCTCTTTCGTAGTGTGCCCCTGCAGCAGTGGGGATGCCCCAAGCAGAAGACATGTTGTTTCTTCTAATCAGTAGCCAGTGAGGAATCCATCAGACTAACATTCTTTTCTAAGAGTGAGACCTGGGAATTCTGTAGGTGCTTGCATGTCCAATCAGGGAGCTGCCTGAGATGCAATAGTTACGTGCTGAAGGAGGTTCTGACAAGAAATATTTCTTGCGAGAGTTCCTCGGGTGATCAGGATCAACATATCTGGTCCCATTGACTTCCCAAACTCGCTCAGAAACGTCTTCATCATGGAGGAACCAGGTTTCCAGTGGCGAGTTCTTTGAGGACTATCATGGCCCCTGTGGTGGTGAGAGCCCCCACTGGGATCTTCATTAGAGCTGGTTTTTAGAAGTAGATGTTTGAAACAGGCTATTACGAATATGATAAGAAAACTCGTTAAGAAGACATCAGACCCCTGGTAGTGGTGTAGGTGTCACATGCTTTCCGTAGTTTGACATTATATTTAGAGTAGGTGTAGTTTTGTCACACTTCATGGATCTTTCAGGCTATGTGCTGCATAGAAAATGCACATGCAGCAAAGTATTTCTTTATATTCTTTTTAACACACTTATATTATTAGATAAGGATATGTAGTCTGGATTTTTTGGGATTGTGTAGAGTAATGTTTGGTGAGTGTAGTTGTTAGTTGTTAGTTGGTGTATTGAGCAAGAGGTCTGCCATGTTAACATACACCATTGTTAAAGGCTGTAGATATTGCCATTCTAATATGCTAGGACACACAGTGGCGGCTGGTGAGTTTGAAAACTGCTGGGGTGTAAATTTCCCAGGGTGAATGTTGTATCAAGCACGCGCAGCACGCGAGCCCACACCCCCCCCCAGGAGAGTGCAGGGGTGTTCTCCCCCGCAAAATCTTTGGAAAAATGGCCTACAAAATTTGCAATTTACTGTCCAAAAAACCCACCGAAATATGAACAAAAATCATTAGGTTCTACATATTAATGGTGGTACACTATTCTTATGTGTGCAAGTGTGATGGTGTATTTTACAGCAGCTTGTATTGAGAATAGCTGGTACTATGGTATGGTATATGCATAAAGAAATTCATTATATAGTCAGTAATGATGGAAACATATGTTTGTCGTGCTGTTACTGGCATTCACTTGCGTTCAATGTAAGGATATTTGGCATGTTACAGCACAGAGTACAGCACTACTGCACAAGTAGCATTACAGCACTACTGCACAAGTAGCATTACAGCACTACTGCACAAGTAGCATTACAGCACTACTGCACAAGTAGCATTTTTTTTTTGCAGCACCACCACAAGGGTGCGGTGCATTGCTATATGGGTTAGCAGATTAACAAGGAAAGACAGACTATTCAGTCAAAAACGATTTTAACATATAAGATGCAAATCTATTTTTACAGTTAAAAGCACACGTGTTCATTTAAAAATGCACACTATTTTTCACCTGAAATGCCTATATTGCTAGAGACACATTTGAAAATTAACAGCTAACATATTAACCATTAACCTGACTAATAAAACCTTATTTTATTATAACTCACTAATAAAATGTGTTCTCTACTGCAGAATTAGGCATATTTTGAAAACCAGTTAAATGAGTGTGCAGATTTTTCCTCTCTTCTCTGCCTGATTATCCGTGTTGTTGTGCACAGTAACTGCAGGAGGAAGGAAGTCAGATTTGCAACAATTGCAAATGTATAAGCGAAGCTATTGTTTAAAAGTAGGAGGATGAGAGATGATGGATTTCATTGGAACACGTCATAAAGAGGGCTGAGAGGAAAGTTTTAGTGGGCAGTAGCAGGGAAAAAGACAGGCAGACATCTTTCTGCACTACTGGGGAGAAGACCTGGCTGTGGGGGTGTCCTGCTGCAGTCGAGACTGGGGAAAGCTGAAAGAATTACCTTTCCACTGGCAGAGGCAGTCCTATCTGAAAAAGCTGAGAATTCCAGGCAATGACCCCGGCTTGAGAAGGCAAGCGTTCCTTTTTGTTGGAGTTAAGCCAAGAGAGCCACATTCACAGAGAGAAGACTCTGAACAGATAAGGTAATTACCTAACTGGGGGAGCTGTGTGTGTGCACGAAAGTATGCAGTCAGTGTAGAAAAATGAAAGTCTCGTGCGTGTCTTAATCAAGTGCTAATGTTGCAATTTAAGTTCTGTTCTCCGCCACTATAATTGCAGTGTGTCATTGAAAATGCTTTGATTGTTCCCTTTTATTGCTGTGAAGAATGAGATCATGTCTAAATGAAAATTTTATAATACAGAAAATATTTGAAAACAGACGGGTGGTTTATTTTCTATTTACCATTATAATGCCAATGATGTGGGGAGATTTTTAAACAGTGCAATGGTCATTTTAAGACAGATGTGTGTATGTCAGAATCAGTATGAATAATTGTGAGTGACTGTAGTATAACTTGTTGGAGGTACATGAGCCAACGGGAAGAGAGACTCTCTGAACATAGCTCCCTACCGTATATAAGGTAGTGGAAATTACCACAAGACTACCACATATAGCTCTCTGTCGTAAATAAGTCAGTGAGTTTGCCCATGGTGGCGCACCAACACTATCACTGGAAATTGTGGTTTCCCTAGAATGCAGGTCTGAGGTCTCTCTAGTGATCACACGAAAAATCTAAGCAAAGATAAGGGATTCTGGACATTGGGGCCACAAATAAAACAAGGGAATTATGCTCACCAAAATACCACCAACCACGTATACCAAATATGCAGGTCTGGGTGCTGAAATAATGCATGTCCATTGTATTATTGTTGCACATGGCCAAATCTGAATACAAAGAGTGATTATTGCTAAGTTATTTCTCGGCGGTAATAAAATACCGTCAGGCCCCAAATCTCCACAAAATACCCTACATATTTATGGTGCGTTGCAGGCCGGGAAAGTGATCATAGAGTACCTACTGGGCGTGGCAAGCGTGTCTCACACTGCCATTTGCACATTAAAGGGAACCCATTTTATAATAGCAGTGTGCCACTAAAAACGAATTTCAGAATGTCACAAAGGGAAACCACATTCTCAGATCTAGTGCAATATTTAGAGGCAAAGTTATTTGCACATGGGAATTGGTCTTCGAACAGTACCTTAGAATGGAGTAACCGCATTCAGGGTGAGGTGCAGAAAGAAAAACTAGACAATATTTTTGCAGAAGGCAGCATAATTCAGGTCTGCCTTACAAGATTATTGAATGCAGCCGATAAAAGTGCAGAGAAAGACTGTTTAATACGGCTATGCGGCAAAATATGGTTTATTTTAAACAAGTCACTGCGAATGCAAGAGAATGATACTCAGCTAATTAACAGGTTAAAGACTGAATTAGATGGGGCAAGTAAAAATCAGGAAATGTTGAGAGCAGAATTGGATGTATGCCAAAAAGACATGCAATTAAAATGCAGAGACTTTGATACTCAGTTATCCAAAAGCAAGAAACAATTTGAAGATAGTGAGCAAGAATTGACACACTTAAAAGCCTTAGTGGATCACATTAGGCAGGATAAAGATGAGGTTGTTTCAGAAATGCAGATTTTACAAAAAGAACATTGCGAAAAAGAAGGTGATCTCCAGAGTGTAGAACAAGAAATGATTAAAATGATCCAAGAAAGAGACAAGAGAAGTAAAGAGTTCAATGAATGCCAAATGCAAATGTGCGATATGCAGGAGGCAATTAATAAAATGAGTGATGAAAATAATTATTTGCATGATGAAGCCAACAGACTCCTTAAAAAGTGTAAGGACTTAGAACAGCAAATGTGCATTCCCAGGTCCCAGGAGAGGCGGCAGGGTACCACATTCAATGGAGTGGAGGTGAATTCTAGCTCTGCCCAAAGAGCTAGTGCCCCAGTGACTGGGCCGGTGACTGAACTTGGTTGCAGCGCCCTTGGGGGATTTGATACTCCCATTGGGGGCAGCCACCAATCTCATACACCTGAAAACAGGATTGAATCACAAAATAGTGCAATTCCATGCATTGCAACAAGTAGCCCCATAAAAATAATGAAATCCATTAAAGCCCTGATCAAACCATTTAAAAAGGGAGGTGAATGCTGCATTGAGGATCACTTAGAAGCGGTGCATGACATTTTTAAAGCGCTCCAGATACCTAAGGAACAGTACAGACAATATTTTCATTTAACTTTAGATGCCCCGACGGCCAGCATCATAAGGGGATTAAATGAACAGCAGAATATGACATGGCTGGAGTTTGAAAAAGAAATTAGGCGCCATTTTTCTCCTTTTCAGTCATTGCAGGAGGCAAAGAAAGTTGCGTACACTATTACTGCTGGACCTAATACATCACCTCGCCAATTTTTACAAGACTTAAAAAGAGCATTCTCTCGCTTTGATGTATCTTTTGACTCAAATTCCAATGAGTTTAAAACCGCATACTTCTATGGGCTACAGAAAGACATTATATCCCAATTGGTCCGTGAATTTGACCGTGACAAGTCCCTTGAATGGATTGTACATCAAAGCACCAAGCTATATGAGGTACTCTATTGTCAGGGTAGAGAAAGTGATAAAATGAAAGATACTAGGCCTAAATCTAAAGAACCCTCAGCCACAGTAATGGAAATCAGGTCAGCCAAAATGTCCCTTGAGTCTGCTCAAAGCCAAGGTAAAAATAATGTGACACCTGAACAAAGGGGTAATCAACAAAGATCGCCATTTACTGTACCAATGTTCCAATCACATGATCCTAGTAATAGAGAGAGCTACATCAGCCCTAGATATTTAGGAGATAGACCCCGGGTAAGATACCGGTCTGATATGGCAGGTATGAACAATAACCAGAGACAAAATCAAGATCAAAGAAATGATGGTCCCTACCAGTCATTGGGGACACAGAGCAGATTTGATCCCAGCACCATGATATATGGTAATCAGGATAGGCCCCGATATGTGGATCGATTTACTGATAATGGAAATCAATATAGGGGCCAGTACCCACAATCTGAGAGACAGGACATGAAGCAAAACGTGAACTACAGTCCACGCCAGTACAATGATTCCCCACCAGGGGACTATAATCAAAGGATGGGTGCAACCCGCTCCCCTCCACAAATGAATCAAGAGTTCAGAAACCATCCCAACCGGTATCAATCACCTGAGAGGTATCAGAATAGATCCAATCAGGGGGAAAACAACCAATATCAACCTAGGCCACAGAAAGAGGATCCTAGAGAGGTGGAAAGGTTCCAATGCCTTGAGGCCCAAGTGAAAATGTTAGCTGAGCAAATAGGAAAGCTCTATACAGCGCAAAAACAACCTTCCAAAGAGGGGGCTGATGGCCATAGCAATGACCGGGGGGCTTCCGAAAAGTGACTAAGTACTCATGATAACTGCAGTGCCAAAATGACAGATAGCTCTGATATAATTTTGCATAACGACTCTGAGATGTCTAATGGATTAAAAATGAAAGTACCAGTAAATGAAATTGTGACAGAAAGTGCAAATACTTCTAAAAAAGAGGTACGGTTTAACTTAGAGCTAAATAAAACAGTAAAGATTTGCACAAATGAAAAAGAAACATTAGGAATTCCAAAAGAACAAAGGGACAGATTTAAGAAAAATGACTCATGCATGGGGAATACCAGTGAACAGGGAGTAAGTGGGGATGCCATAGCTCCTTTCCTGGGCAAGCAAAACAATTACCAAACACAGACAGAAAAAGGAAATACTCACAAGGAGGGTACAAGTCAATCACCTGAAAAATTCTTTGAGCCACATATTTTTGAAGAGGCTGAAAGGGCTGGTATTACACTAAATGATCACAAATGCACAGAATTAAAAAATGACAAATTGCTGAATGATGTTGTGACACATGTTCAGTTGGAAGGTTGTAATGTGGTCTCTGATGTTACCCAGATGGATGGGCGAACGGTGGCCACACTCCAAAAAACCTCTGAACATGGAGAAATGAATAAAATATCTCGCACAGAAATGGGTAAAAAGGAGGGAAAAATGTCTTTTCATTTACCAATGTGCTTAGCCAAAAGTGAAAAAGACCTGAGAAAGGTGAGCCCTGAAATCAGTAAGAATTCACATTTCTTATGTGTATTAGAGGAAGTTGAGGACAGATATTATGCACCCATCACTGTAGAAGAAAAATGCCACACATTTGCTATGATTGACACTGGCGCACAGGCCACAGTTATGTCCAAGGAGCTGGTAAAGAGTATCAATGAAGGGAGGCCTCCACAGAGTCAGATCACAGTGAAGGCAAATCAAGGCCCAGTGCATAACTTTAATGGGGAGGAGGTGCCCATCATAGGTGTAACTGAGGTTGACATAAAAATAGGAAAGCACAGAATGAAACAAGAGGTATTGATCACATCTATTTGTGAAATTCCATTTCTGATGGGGACAGATTGCCTGAAAAGATTGTCTCCTCTCATAGATGGGGTGAATGGAGTGCTGTGGTCCTTAACCAAAAAACCATTGAGGCCTAAGAAACTAAAATCACAAAACAGCAATATAAAAGAATGTCACACCATTGCCAAAACAAATGATGCTGTGGAGGTATATCTCCAGAATAGCTGCATACCTAGTGTCACTGTTATATTAAGGTGTCAAGACAAAGATCAGAGCGACAATGAAAAACTACCTGTACAAATATACTTGGACCCAAGGAAAGATTGGCAGACTGCCATAGACGAACACACATTACGTTTCTATTTAAAAGAGAATACATGCAAACAGAATATTGTTCCTAAAACAGATTCAGAAAAACACATTACCACTCTGGCAGAGATACACATGGAAGATGAGCAACCATGGGTTCACGCTGGTATAAATGATTATCTTAAAACAATAAAAGCCACTTTAGCGCTTGAACATGAAAGGAGTTTCATTAATGAGAAATTGTTGCAAAAAATTATGGAGAGGGAAGAAATCCCGAAATTTAGGATTAAAAACCAATATGTTTCTGGGTTGGACAGTCCAGACTTTGAAAACCGAATTACAGGCAGATGCATGCTTAAAATTAGCATTGGGCAGAAAGCAATTTACCATAATGTATGGATAGTGAGTGGAGCACAAAATGAATTTTACATGGGCAATGACATC